>NC_027750.1:61971777-61992876 GCF_000695525.1 Brassica oleracea var. oleracea
TTTTTTTTTCTTTCTTTTTGTAAGTAAGCAATTTTGTGGTAGTCTCTCCTTTCTATTGTATTCTTTTTCATTTGTTTGTTGTAAGATTAATATTTTAAAATGTTCATGTAATCTACGTTTGGAAACCCAAACATATGAGGTTGACAAAAGAAAAAAGGAAACCCAAACATCATCGGACAGGTAATCGTTTTCTAGAGTTGAGAGGGCATGTGTTTGGACACTTGTTTTGCTTATCATTCTTGTAAGGTATACCAAGAAACATTAGTTCCCGAATTTAGATATACCAAAATTACATGAGATCTTTGGAATGGTCATTATTTTTCTTTTATCCAAGAGGCTGTTAAGGTTTTGATAAAATAATTTCCATGGTAGAATCATTTTAAAAATTATCAGGTGTTCGGCTCTGATTCGTCTCCTAATCAGAGCCGTGCTCACCTTATCAATTTTGGGGCATTGGCCCCAGGCCCCCTCTCACATTAGTACATTTTGATAAAACATTTTCCTGCATATAATTTGAGTTTGTATATACAATTTTCAGTTGTAACCAAAATATAACTTTTGCCATTAATTTTCATAAGATTAATTTTTCTTAAAAATAATTTTAAAATATAAGATAAGAAAACAATTTATTTTCTGGTTCGTATTAAAAAAAATTAATACGCATATTTGATATAAAATAAATTATTTTTGCTCTAGGCCCCTAATAGCCTTCGCACGGCACTGCTCCTAGTGTATGTAGGAACTTTTGGGCGAGTTTTTTTGTTTCAAAATCGAAAAGATCCAAGATTGGATGTGTATCGGTTCTAGTGGTGGTATACCAATGGGCGTCTCGAGTCATCTTCTCATTCTGTCTTTTTTAGTTTTGAAACACCATTCTGTCTTCTTTACAATGGAATTTTTTGTAATAAGTTAATAGTTTGACCAACTTTCAAGAGGGAGATAAAGAGAGGAGTCTTCCACTATCTTGTTAAAACATAGATGATTTAATAACCCAGTTTTCATAACAGAGGAAAATAAACCATGCTTTCTTTTGATTGGAGAATTGGAGGAGATGTTAAAAACTTATCTTTTCAGTTTTCAATTAGATTAAGTGATGGGTTTCCTACAAAAGCAGACATTGATGGAGTTAAAGGGAAAGAGGTTGAGAGATAATCATATAGAGAGATTGAGAGATAGTCATATAGATTGAGAGAGATTAGTCGGGCACTGCATTCAGGTGAGAAGATATACGTTTTTGTCACCTTTTCGATTACAAATGGTGATGTTGAAACCCAACTACGTACGCCTAAAAGAAACCCATCAGAAGTTGATAAGGCTTAGCAAAATGAAGCCACCTCTTAAAACACGTGTTACCAACTCGGGATAACACATAAGTCACAAACGGTGCCAAAAAATAGAACTTCTTTAACGCCGCCGGTGAACATACCAAACATCACGAAAGCTCCTTCGACATGAGCACCGGCGCTAACCGAGTAATAGTCTTGAGTTGTCGATCAATTTCTTCAAAGAGAAGTAGGAGCTCTCATCCTCATCTCAACTCCATCTCCTCCCAGATAATCTTCGCCATACACTTCCGATGAAGTCCGCTTCACACTGAACGGCAGTGGTCGTAAGGCCGCTTCACCAATAATTTTTACTGCAGTAATTTCTATAACATCTGTGAGAAGATAACTGCTATTAGTACATCATATGGATAAAACAATATCTATCAATAAAACTCTCTAAGCACATATATATATATATAAAAGACTGTTTCAATAGAATCTATAAAACTATAAGCCTATATATATATAAAGGCCGTTTCAATTAGAGTAATTTACTTGGTACTAGAAGAGATGAGAGAAAAGATGATTCGAAGAGCTAAAGTACTATTTATACCGTAAACACACACCGGCCTGCCGACGTGAACCACACATTTAAGAGACCCCATCATGGCCGATCGAGTTAATGGAATTAATCACAGAAGCCATCGGGCCGTTTCAGAGATCGGGGAAGCAGAACAGAAGAGGAGAGAGAATGAGAGACGGACTTGATCCTAGATTCCTCCCGTAAGAACAATTAGGGTTGACGATCGATAATGGTCCACCGGGCCCATTGGGATAAAAATGTAAAAGATACACGGACAAATGAATAAGCCCAACAAACATAAAAAGCGATTAAATGAAACGGTGTGCAGCGAAGAAGCCTCGATGAAGTGTTACGTTTTGTATTTTCAGGACACATGTCGACACCATAGAGCTCGAATTTATGCGCTGGCAGCTGAGGTGGACACCCTGGGAGAGAATCAAAGCCTATTATATATATAAAGATCTTCAGTAGTTAATGGAGATCATATGGCAATGCCTAATATGATTCTGATGTAAGTAGAACCATCGTATGTACCCTTATTCATTTCTAAATTACATTTCACTGAATCAGATAAAGATAATAAATCTATACTATTAAAATTAAAATATTATTTTGGAGGTCTCCTTTGTTTTTGTAAGTTTTTACAGGATTGCAACTGCTATTTAATTATAAAAACAAATATTATGGTAATTATTTAAATTGAGCAAAGAAACAAATATTTACCAGGGGAATTTTCCAAAAATGACTCAGAACTTGATTTTGAATACAAAATTGTACTTCAAATTCAATCAAATGCAAAAGTAACCCAAAAGCCTAGTGAAATTACAACAGCCTCCTTATGAACAAACAAAAAACATGCATTCAATTTTACCATTATAACTCTCCGTTAGAGAAGACTTCTTTGTAAGTCTTCTCTATGGTGACTTCTTTGTAAATTTTCTCGTTCAGTATATCTTAAAAAAAATTTTATAATTTAAAAAAAAATTTGATAGGTAAAAAATTAAAATCATGTAATAATAAACATTTCACAATGATGTAAATTTAATTCATCTGAAATTGAATTATTTTCAACATAGATGAGTGAATGTATATTGGCTCATGAGTCATTGGTTTAGGGTTTGGTAACATATGTTATAGTATTGTATGTATCTTTAGGGTTAGATTCTGGAATTTTACCTTCATTTTTTTTTCTTTTTCAAATTGATCCATATATGTTTAGTAACTATCAATAACTTGTACTTTCTAAGTTTTTTTTTTTTAAGTTTAAGAAAGTGTTTTTTTGCATATTTAATTGATTTTAGGGTCTGAAAGACTAACATAAGACTTAAAAAGAAGTTTTCAGACACATCCCGCCTAATTTTTAGTAGAATTTATGGTTCCCACCTAAATTTTGGAATAATTTAGGTTTTCCGCCTAAATTAAAGTCTTCCATAAGACTTCCAGAATTCTTCCATAAGTCTTCCAGAGAAAGTCTTCTCATGGACTAGATCTTAAAAATAATTTAATTTTTTTTATAAAAAATATTTTCATGGGTTAAAATTTGAAATCATGTAATAATAAACATTTTTCAATGATGTAAATTTTAGTTTATTTGAAATTGAATTATTTTCAACATAGATGAGTGAATGTAGATTGGTTCATGAGTCATTGGTTTAGGGTTTGGTAACATATGTTATAGTATTGTTGGTATCTTTAGGGTTAGAATTGAAATCTTATCTTCAGTTTCAAATTGACTCATGTATGTTTAGTAACTATCTAATAACTTGATTTAAACACTTTCTAAGTTCTTTTTTTAAGTTTAAGAAAGTGTTTTTTGCATAGTTAATTGATTTTAGTGTCTGGAAGACTCACAAAAAACTTAAAAAGAAGTCTTCCGACACATCCCGCCTAAATTTTAGTAGAATTTAGGGTTCCCGCCTTTTGGAATAATTTAGGTTTCCCACCTAAATCAAAGTCTTCCATAAGTTTTCCATGAATCTTACATAAGTCTTTCATGAGTCTTCCAGAAGTCTTCTGGGTCGAAAATATTTAACCTAATTGAAAATTTTGTCTCCATATATAAAGAAAATTTACACATTCTCTTTTTTCCTCTCAAATGACTGCAACAAAAATGTAATGTTTCTCACTATAAAACTCTCCAACCTCTCTCTAATCTCTTTGAACATCAAAAAGCCAAACTTTATATCAATTTCTCACTTTTTCTTATGTCTTCTCACTAATTTATCTTGTTTTTGCAAGTTTTTCATTACATGATTCTCATCTTTCACTTTTTCAAAGATAAATCTCTAAATTTTGGATATGAATTTATGTGTGTGTTTATATGTTAGATTCTAAAAATCTATAGATTCAACATAGTGTGTCTGTTTTGTTTATTTTGTAAGCATGTTGAAGTCATTTGAATGCTTTTGAATATGCAGATTTTTCAGATCTGAGACAGATTTTGGAAGACTTCTGGGATAATTCTTGGAAGACTGTCGAAATACTCTCGAAAGACTCTCGGAAGACTTCTTGGGAAATCTAATGCATTTTATGCTAGAAGACTTCCCACGAAGTCTTCCGAAGTCTTCCCACGAAGTCTTCCGAAGTCTTCTGCCTAAAGTGGTATGTATTTTGGATATGTATTTTGTGTGTTTTATATATTAGATTCTAAAAAATTATAGATCCAACCTAATGTGACTGTTTTGTTTATTATCTAAAAATTTATTTTTAAAGTATTCTCTATTTTGAAGTCATTTGAATGCTTTTGAATATGCAGATTTTTCAGATCTGAGACAGATTTTGGAAGACTTCTGGGATAATTCTTGGAAGACTGTCGAAATACTCTCGAAAGACTCTCGGAAGACTTCTTGGGAAACTAATGTATTTTATGCTAGAATACTTCCCAGGAAGTCTTCAGAAAGTCTTCCAAACTCTTCTGCCCAAAGTGGTACAAAGAGATGATGTGAAGTGGAGTCCAAGCTTATCTATGTTGAGGAATAATATCTAGATGTGTAATAATTTTATTTATGGTTTTTTTTATAATTTGTATGTGTAATATTTTAGTTGTGAATTATTTTGTAAACTTTAAGAGATGTTAATCAAAAGAATAGTAAATATGTTCATGTTTTGCCAAAAGTACTTGACTTCATTAAAGTTATTGATGCAACATACCAACAAATATTTTAATCATTCTACCCATACATAACAAAGCACAACAACACAACAACTTAGTAAAATTTGCTAAAACTAGGAGAGAAGACTTCTCAAAAAAACTTAGTCAAATTCACAAAAGATCAAACTTGAATTTTTAGTGAAAGTTGAAACCTTTTAAATTTCAGGTAAGTCAAAAATTATATTTTATGATCTAAAAAGACACATTAAACCACATGACTTGATATTCTTGAAGTTACTTAACACTTTTGAAAGTTAAGTAAACACAGAACATCAACTTAATAAAACAAAATCATCGGAGAAGACTTCTTATGAAGTCTTCTACAAGTCTTCTATGAGGAATACTTACAGAAGACTTCTCCGTTTAGCTAGAAACATTATTAAACATCAATGTTTGTAACTTCATAATTATCACCAATTAAGTTATAAATTCGACTCAGTAGTCCCAATATTGACTAATAAACATGAATTAGCAAGAAGATATTAAAAATTCATTTTAAGTTTAGATAAATATGAAGTTTAATAAAGATTTACATAGAAGACTTCTTTTGAAGTCATCCACGGAAGACTTCAAAAGAAGTCTACTCTGTGTATACTTCAAAATAAGTCTTCTATTTAGGTCATTTTTGCAATTGCAAATTTACGAAGGAAGACTTCTTAAGAAGTCTACTCTACAGAAGACATCTTTGGAAGTATTCCTTTGTAAATATTGCTTTACTTTTGAAATTGAATTTTTTTTTAAATTTCCAGAGAAGTCTTCCTTTGTAAAGAAGTATTCTCTGATAAGTCTTCTCTGATAAACAGGTTACTTTTGAATTTGACCGAAGTTAGTCAGAATTTAGACTTTTTGTAGAAGACTTCTAGGGAAGTCTACCTGGAGAATACTTCAAAAGAAGTCTTCTCAATGTCGCAAGAAGTCTGCTGGGTTACTTTTGCAATTGACTATATTTGACTTTTCGAGAGAAGTCTTCCGTCGGATGACTTCTGTAGAAGTCTTCTTTCGCGCGCAAAGGTTTGACCAAAACCCAGAATTAAACTCGAGAAGACTTCTAAAGAAGTCTGGGAATTTCGAAATTTTACTATTGATATTAAATGTTTTCTCATTGATATTAAATGTTTTACTATTATTTTTCAATTGCAAAAGTAACCTACGCAGACATCTTCCGGCATTGAGAAGACTTAGGGAAGACTTTCAGAAGACTTCTGTAGAAGTTTTCTCCAGGAAGACTTTCTTAGAAGTCTTCTACAAAAAGTCAAATTTCTGACGAACTCTGGGAATTTCGAAATTTTTGTTTACTTCGCGATTTCATACCTTGAACTCGTGAGATGACTTGCGTGGTTTCTCCAATCACCCAGAACTTCACCACAACAGCTACCTACTCGTTAAACACCAAGAATCGTGAGCTTATGAACCTTACATAATTTGTAATCAAAATCTTCAGTTTTTTTGATGAATTTTGAGAGAAAGTGTAAGATATGTGGTTTGTGCGGATAGAAAATGAGAAAGGATGAGAAAAAATCGAAACTTTAGGGCATTAACACTCTTAGTTTGGTAGTTCATGGTGGTTGAGGTATTGATGTCAATGACAAAGTTGTAAATATTTGGTGAAGACGAGGATGGTAAGGTAAAAGCCTTATTTTCGAGAGAAAAAATAATAGCATTTTCGTGAATAAGTAGAACTTCTAGGGTGAATAGGACAAAAAAAAGTTTCAAAAAAAACATATATTATTTTTGTGTTTGACTTAAAATTTTGATTCATTTTTTAAAGAACCCATGTTTGTTTACTATTGATATGGAAAGTTTGGTATACTGCTTGATTCTATTTTCCTATTAACATGACACGTAAAAACTAATTGATAAATTTTAGTATAGTCAATAATCTGTAAAAGAAATTGGTAACTACCAAATATTTCACAAGATTACACATAATCATACAAGAAGTCTTATAGGTTACAAACAATATCCTATATAACTACTAAAATTAACAGATACACAAACGCATTCATCAAAAATTATTGCTCAATGTCTAATGTCTTCAAATTATATTACAATCACAAACAACCAATAAATTATATTAGCTTTCAAGATATATGATCAGCATACATAGAATTAGTATATAAAATCATATATTATTTTGGAAAAAATTAATAAAAATGTATATTATAAAAAGAAAATATGTTTAAATCAATGTTTTAAAACTTTATCGAGACATTGAACCATACTATTTTCGGTCATTAGGTTATTGAGTTCAATGCGAGTAAACCATATGTCAATAGTTTAATCAATTTAATATATAATTGATGACACAAAAATCAATTTAATATATAATTATATATATATCTCAATATTAGAAATACAAGAAAAATTACGCTGATTGTCGTAAATTTTTAAATTTTTTTCTTTATTATCCGTTTACATAAATATAAAAAAACATTTAAACAGTTTTTGTAACAAGTTGGAGTTACCACATATAATAAAAATATAATAAGATAAAATAGTATTTAAATAATGCAAACTTTGAAATTAAATTTTAAAATAACAAGCTAAATCAAATTGCATTACATAACGATCATTCTTCAGTGAAACTGATAACCTCGGATTTTAACTATTTTTGCAAGTTTATCGGGATTTTAATTAATGAATATTTTTTTAAACTCTAACTGGATTCGGGTTACTGGATTTACCAGTTCGGTCGCAGTTATAGGTCGATTGTGGGTTTGGATTGGGTTTTAAAATCTGGTTAAAATGTAAAAAAAAAAAAATTTAAATCGACAAAAGCCTTAAAAATTAACAAAACATTTGTAACGTTATTAGTAAAATTGTGTATCCTAAAATCTTTCGCGCTTTTAGCTGAGTCAAATTCTATCTAGTGTTTAAAACGATTATACATTGGGAAATCGGCCAAAAAAACACTGAACTTTGCGGGAATTGCCAAAAGAAACCTGGACATATGGGCTAGCCAATAAAATCCTGAACTTTTGTTGACTTTTCGGGTTTATTAAGAAACTTACGATTGACTGACCAGATAAACACACCGTTAACCGAGTTAACTGTTAATTAAGCGGACGTTAATTTTGGGTGTTAAAGTATACGACGTCGTTTCATCACTTTGTCTGATTAAAGACAAACGACGTCGTTTATATAGCTGTGTTATTAAAAATATGAGTTTTCAACGGCTCGAACTCGTGTACTCGGGTTTAATGGTAGGAGTTTTTGCCACTGAGCTAGTGGACTTTGCAATAGATTTACGAACACAATTTCTTTTATTCTTCAAAACCGAGTTAAAGACAAATTAATGGAACGACGCGTTTTACATTAACTTTTTTATTACAAAGATGGGGTTCCATCGACTCGAACTCGTGCACTCGGGTTTAATGGTAGGGGTTTTTGCCACTGAGCTAGTGGACTTTGCAATGGATATACGAACACAGTTTCTTTTATTCTCTTTGAATCCGAGTTAAATGAATAAAAAAGAAACGACGAAATGTTTCAGTAATGTTTATGTTTTACTTCTTGATTGTTTATAGAAGGACAAATGAACACACCAATGAACAGACCATCAAGATAAACAACATGATGAAAACACAAAGATAATAACCAAGACTATCTTCATTGAGAGTTTCAAATTAAAACAGCAGGAAGAGAAGAAAGAAAAAGGTAGTTCTTGTTCCAAAAGCATTCAGACAGAGACATCATCATAAACAACAGACAACGAAAGCATTCAGACAGAGACCATCATAAACAACACACAAGAATCTAAAAAAACCGCGTTGTGATATGTCTTGTGTTGATCATGTTTGACAAAGCAGATGGGTTGTCTATGAATAGCTACTAGGAGACTGTTTATGTAAGGCTATGTTTATGTAAGAATCATGGTTCATGTAAGGCTATGTTTTAAGACAATGTTTCAGTAATGTTTATGTTTTACTTCTTGATTGTTTATAGAAGGACAAATGAACACACCAATGAACAGACCATCAAGATAAACAACATGATGAAAACACAAAGATAATAACCAAGACTATCTTCATTGAGAGTTTCAAATTAAAACAGCAGGAAAAGAAGAAAGAAAAAGGTAGTTCTTGTTCCAAAAGCATTCAGACAGAGACATCATCATAAACAACAGACAACGAAAGCATTCAGACAGAGACCATCATAAACAACACACAAGCATCTAAAAAAACCATCTTCCCCACGCTGCTGTCTGTGATGCTTCAGCTTGTGAGGATTGACCTTCTGAAGATTGAGGAACTTCCCATGGTGATGCTTGAGCTTGTGAGGATTGATTTTGTGAGGTTTGAGCTTCTGAGGATTGAGCTTGTGACTCGCCAAAGTGTAGTCCCTGCAACATATAAATGAATTGTTAGACACATTACCGAGAGCTAAAAAACAATGAGATAGAAACTAAGACCCTAACCTGATATTTCCTTGGTCTGCCTCTTGGTTTCTTAGGTGGGCTCTCAACAAAAGCCTTCCGACATGTATTCTTGTAGTGCCCTTCTTCTTTGCAATTAGAGCATGTCATTACCCTGTTCGCACGACTCAGCTTGGTAGTAGACACTGTCTCATTGGTTCCCTTCTTTCGATCATGGTTTTTAGGCCTACCAGGCTTGCCATTTCGATTAGGTGGTGGAATCACACCTAATCTATTGGTCCGAGGCCACTCTATCATCCCATTTACAGGTCTGATCCCAAAACTGTAGGTTTCACGCCACTTAGAGGTTGTGTAGAAAGGAGCAACAAATTCAGAGAGTTTTCTTCCCACGCCAAGGATGACCTTAGCAGCATGGATGCATGGAATACCATTCATTTGCCAGCTTCGACATGCACAAGTCTCATTCTCCAAATTCACCACATATGACTGGTCTCTATCATCCACCTCAGTCTCTGGCCCAAATGCCCAACGCAGACTACATTCTTTTGACTTCTTCTCAACCCTGTCTAACTCTTTATGTGTCTTCGGGGTGAACCTAGCCTTCCTGTCCTTAGCCATCTTAGACCTATTGTAGTTCCTAGTCATACATTGGCGCCTTATCTCCTCTAACATGTCTAGCACAGGTTTCTTCCTAGGCTCCCTGATGGTCTTGTTGAAGGACTCACACAAGTTGTTCAGATTATCATTGCAGTAGGAGCCTATCTTGAAGAAAGCTCTAGACCAAGTCTCTGGCTTTGTCTTTATCAAAGATGCATGTGCGCCTGGATCATAGTTCTTAAGCTCATCCATGTTGTAGTTGAACATACCAGGAGTGTAGCTCCTTGCAATGAACCAAAAGAACCTCTGTAACCTTAGATCTTTTCCACATTTCCTCCAGTTCTCGTAAATATGGCGACAACACTGTCTATGCTCAGCTTTTGGAAGGAGGGTATGAACTGCCTTTACTAATCCCTACAAGATCAGATGTTGATGCCAACATCTCAGTCTCTGGCCATTCTTCTCTGTCATCACCAGAAGGAGCCACATTTACCTTCTGCTTCTTCGAAACTCTAGGAGACAGAGTTGAACCACACCTCGTGGCCTTCACCGGAGATGGCGACCCATATGAAGTTCCCCTCCTCGTGGTCTTCTCCGGAGATGACGCATGCGACCCATATGAAGTTCCCCATCTTGAACCGCTTCGTCATTCCCGTAATCGAAATTCCTCATCGCTCCGAAAATCATTACCTCCCTTCCATTCCTTGTGAACTTCGTATTTACCATCTCCTCACCATTACAAGAGAAATCCCCAAATCGATTTGAGAAATTAGGGTTACGTTCAAACACGGGTTTCATTTTGTTTGATTGAAATTAAACACATCTTTTGATCAATAAAAATAAACATGTGTGATAATCTTCCGAAAAGTCCACTAGCTCAGTGGCAAAACCCCCTTAGGACCACGAGTGCACGGGTTCGAGTCCAGGCAACAACAATTTTAATTAAGCAAAACGACGTCGTCTTGAGATTTTGTGTTTAACAAAACAACTGAATGAAACGACGTAGTTTCACTACACGACAATAATTAACGGTGAGCTAACACTGTTTTAACTGTCGGTTAACGGTGTGTTAATCTGGTTAGTCAACCGTAAGTTTGTGAATTAACTAAAAAAGTCAACAAAAGATAAGGGTTTTATTGGTCAGGTTCGAGTACAGGTTTTTTTTGGCAATTCCCGCAAAGTTCAGTGTTTTTTTGGCCGATTTCTCATTATACATTCTATTTGTTGCTCATTTTCCTATAACTGTTCGTCACAAAGACAAAATTACCCTTATTCATCCCTAAATAGATTAAGATTAAATAATGGGCCTAGTGTATCGCCTCAGGGGCCAGTTAAGTGGCTTTCAGCAAACTCCACCTACACATGTACGTGAAATACCGAGTAATATTCTTAATCAAGCCCATTATCAACAGATGCTATTGGTTGAGCCAGTGGGTCCCCACTTCGTGTCAGCACTACAACAACCAATAAGATTGCAGGAAACACGTTAACAAGCGTAACATCGGTTCCACTTCAACAACACGGCACAGTAAAGAAAACTCAAAACCCCAGATTTATCGGCAAAGAGATCGCAAAACCCATGATCTTTATATATACACGATCCGTGCTAGAACCTGCTTAAAGTCTCAAGCTTTACGAGAAAGTCTCTGTCTTTTCATTCATTCAACAGTGGAGAAGATGAATCGAGTTCTTCTGATAGCTGTAGTAGCATTAGCTCTCGTAGCTTCGTCGGCGTTATTACCTGTGGGCGCGAAGAAGCCCTTGTCGTCGGCTCCGAGAAAGGAGGATGTTCCGTATATCAAGTGCCAGGTGTGCGAGAAGCTAGCGTCGAGGTTGCATCAGCTAGTGAAGGAGAAGCAAGTAGAGATCTCTCCCAAGAAGGTAAGATTGTGTTGTTGTGATATTAGTAACGCTGTTTTTTTTCTAGTTTTATGTTTATGGTCTAAGTGGTAGCGTGCGATGTTTAGATCTCGGAGTATGAGATCATTGAGATTGCTGAGAATGTGTGCAACTTGAAGAAAGAGGAAGCTGATTGGATGCTTAAGATTGATATTGTTGAGAAAGGTGATAAGCTACAGGTAATAGATCTCTCTCACTTGTTTGATCCAATGCAAGAACTATGATTGACTCAGAAGTGTTTGTTCGTAGCTGGTTGAACAAGAAGAAGAAGGGATGTGCAATTCTGAGTGCAAGACCATCGAGGCTGCTTGTCAAAAGGTGAGTAACATTGGTGGTCTTTCGACTACTAGTAGAATTGGTGTTAGGGGGAATGTGGTTTTTAATATGTTTGTTTACAGGTAATTGGTTACTCAGACACTGACGTTGCCGAGTATATATACAAGTCTAAGCCTGATCTTGCTTCACTTGTTAACCATCTATGCAAAGACCTGACCGATGCTTGTACCAAGAACCCTCCTCCCGTTCCAAAGGTATCTTCCTAAACGATCCTTTGGTGTTTGATGAAAAGACAGAAACTTTGTGTGAGAGATAAGTGTGTCTCTCCATCTTTTGTGTAGGATCGAGTTCGTGGAGAACCATTTGTGGCAAAACCATCAAAAGATGCTGAAATGGACAAGATGATGAGATCTATGCAGGTGAGTTGTGATGAGACTTAAAAGGAAAGCATCAATGTACCATGTAATCATCTTAAGCTAACTCTTTGTTTTTGTTTCATCAGGGGATACCAGGAGCACCTGGCATGAAGGTATACTCTAGGGAAGATTTAGAGAAGTACAAAGCAAACCCGGAAAAGTTCGGTACTGAAGATGAAGATGGTGACGACGATGATGAAGATGAGGAAGAGGATGACAAGTTCCCCAAGAACTTGGTAACATAAGAAGCTTAAACTTTCATTAATAAGGAACCAAGATGGTTCTACTCTTTTTCTCTAAACACTTTTATGGTTTTGTTGGTTTCAGGGGAAAGTCTTGAAAGAGACAAAAAAGGAAGAATGGAAGAAGACAGTCACTAAGTTACTTAAGAAGAAAAGTGAAGCTCTGAGGGGACATGCACAGAAAGTGTCCAACCGGGTCCGGAGATGGTGGAAAGGAGTTAGTTCAAAGAAATCTAAATCCGGAAAGTCTGAGCTGTAGAAACAGATTGTGAATTGGTCTGTTCTAATGCACTTTTCTTCTTTACACTTGCTTTCATTGTAGCTGTCTAGGTTCTATCTATCTTTTCAAGAGAAAGTGCTGTAACACAGGGGAACAATACATATAATGTGATGGTTTAGAGAAAAATCATGAATTCAACTTGGATAAATAAAAAACAAATGTTGCCGTGTGAATCAAAGAGAATGATGCAAACCTAGAAAGGAGGAAAAAAAGTAAAATCACAACAATATGCGAGAAATTCAGCGCATTTTGTAGTGTTGAGTCCTTGAGATCTTGGAGTGCTGACCATCCAAAGAATAGCTTAGCTTTATGTCAACATCTCGAGGATTCTTCTTGTTGTTATACGAAACAGACATGCTTCCAGTGATTGTCTCACCCTCGCATATGGTTAAGACATCTTCAAGGTACATGACTGTTTGTTTCCAGTGTGTGGCCCGCGACTTCGGTCCTGCGTTTCATAACACCATGGTTGTTCAGCGAGAGTTTCAGACCAAAGTGATTCAGTAACATAAGATCATATTCAGAACTAGCAAGAAACTGCACCTGTTGAGAAACCGAGAAGCTTGTGGCACATGGTAAACGAAACATCAAAGTAGGCAACAAGAGCGTGGATGTAGTCATTGCGTTGTGCAACTAGTTTGAAGGGAGCTGTGAAGGAAGCATCACCAGAAGACATCTTCGAGATATCCATCGTCTGATTAAATGAAATGAGGCATAAGCCACATGTAAAAGAGAGATACTAGTAATCATCGTCAGTGTGTATATCTTATTACCTTAAGTAGCCTACTATCAGTTTTGGGTCGACGGTGTCAACAAGCGGCTCCATCATAGCCTTTTTCTTGATGCATGACATGTCAAAACCATACACACTGTTCCAAACTGTGCAAGCACAAACACACGAAACGCAATTAGCAAATGCAAATCTCAATAGAAACTAAGATACACGTTGTAAAATCATACGTGCTTACATTCAATTTTGTTTTCTTTATACTCAGAATCCTCTATGGCTGTAAGGAACAGAGAGGCTTTGTCTGGTAGCACACCTCCGCCATCAACCTAGACACCAAAGGAGCAAGAAGTTTATATAACAACCATAGGCTCTCATCGGTTTAACTACTATAAACAAAGTGGAGAGGTGTAACTTACAAGCCACTTATTGCGAGCGTATAAGACACTGTCCAACATATTCTCAAACAACAAAAAGTAACCCATCCATTCAGATATAATCACATCCACTTTAGGAATAGAAAGCTCTATCTCCTCAATCTTCCCTTTCAAAACCGTTATCACTACAACGATAAAAACAAACATCGTTACACAACAGATGTTTTATTCTGAATATAAACTCATAGTGAAGAAGATAAACTAACCATCAGATTTTATCCATTGGCTTTAACAATCTCCTTAGCCATATCAGCCATTTCAGAACACTCAACCTGTTAAAAGAACATCCAAATTAATACATATTGAACAAAGTTTCCAACTTATGAAAAGAAACTTAAAGTAATGAACGTTACAGCGTAGACATGAGAGGCTCCAGCCTTGGCACAGAAGAGAGACGAGATTCCAGTTGGTAAATTACATCTCCTGTAACAGATACCAAAAGAAAAACACATTGACTTTAAATATATTCAACAAGTTTTGTCTCCAGGACCGTCTGGTAATAACAACAGAAACAGTATTGTCTTTTCGATACTTACTTCGTGAATTCCTGCAAAAACAGATAAAAGTTGAAACAGAGTCAAAATTTTGAGCTTTCAGAAAAACATCAACATGAACTGGAAAAAAATGACAAAGGGAAGTTACCGAAGTGAGAGTAGGAATCGAAGTAGGCATTGGTGCTCTCTCCGGCGTCGCACATTGATTCATCTTGTGCAACTTCGTCTCCGTTGTTAGTCATTGTTTGTCTTACGTTTGACACACGAGGGAAGAGAGAGAAGTAACGGAGCAAAGAGAGAAAGAAGAGGTTTGATGATAGAGATTAGAGACGAAGAGTAGAGGTTAGGGTTTTTGGAAAGTACACAAGCATTTATTATTGAACTCGGAAGTCTTTGGTCTTTGCGAGTAGAAGTCTGGATAGGTGGGGCTCTCGTTTCTTCTGCGGTAGGGGTTCGGTTTCAATCTATATATACCAAACCGGTAAGATTTTATCCTTCCGGTTCAGCGGTTCACTAAACGTCACTATTGCGCGAAATACCATAAACGCTGTCGTTTTCGAGAGTAGAAGATGAAACGACATCGTGGTAAGAGTTGGCGTCGTTTCAGTTCCTCAGAGAGAGAGAGAGAGAGAGAGAGAGAGTAGCTCGAATCGCAAATCAACTCATCTTCTTCACCAGCGCCGCCGCACTTCTACTGCACAAAAAAGGTACGGCGAGCTTCTCGCTATCGCTAATCTTCGCGAGAGTTTCTCGCTTTGATCTGGGTTTATCTCGTGATTGACTTTTAGACCTATATCCACTGATCTGTACCTGCTTTCGATAGAGATTTCGAGTTTTGATTTGCTCATTCGATCTGCTGCTCTGGAATTGAGGGCTTATTAAAGTTTAGGTCTTTAAACTCGATTTGTGTGAATTTTGTGAAAAAGTCTCTGTCTTTGAATGTAATCTGATACTATAAGAAGGAGTGAGTTAAGTGATCATATGGGTTTAATGTATTTTTTTTTGAAGGATTCTGTTTCTGAAGATGGCGTCGAAGTTGATACAAGTTCAATCAAAGGCATGCGAGGCTTCAAAGTTTGTGGCGAAGCATGGCACTTGTTACTACAGGCAGTTGCTTGAGAAGAACAATCACTTTATCCAAGAACCCGCCACTGTGGACAAGTGCCAAGAGTTGTCTAAGCAGCTTCTCTACACCCGTCTTGCTAGGTCCTTACCCTCTCTTCTCCCTTCAATATTTTGTCCAAGTCTCAGAGTTATACGTTCATGTGGCTTTTAATCTTTTCACTGTCCATTACTATGAATTGAAGAGGTTTTGGGCAATGTGCATAAGCATTTATGTGTGGTATCTGATACTCTTCTACCTCTTATTTTACAGCATTCCAAAACGCTATGAAACCTTCTGGAAGGAACTAGACTACGCAAAGAACTTATGGAAGAACAGAAGCGATCTGAAGGTAGAAGATGCTGGAATCGCTGCTTTGTTTGGTCTTGAATGCTTTGCCTGGTACTGCGCAGGAGAAATCACTGGCAGAGGCTTCACCTTCACCGGCTATTACCCTTGAAAGAGACCAACTATTATAACTTGAAACAACATTTTGTGGTTTCCATGATTCTCTGAATCAAAAAAAATTTCCACTTCTTTTCCTGAAGATTTGGAGCTGAGAACATACATTTTGCTAATCTCTGAGATAAGATTGAGATCAATAAGAACATAAATTTCTACAGGAAATTTCTTTTACTTTAGTGATATAAAATTAGAACCAATTTCATTTGCAATCTATTTGAAGAAAAAAAAGCATTAGTCTTACTTTTTTTTGTAACACGCAAGCATAAAACTAGAACCAAGTTTATTTGCAATCTATTTGTAACCAAAAAAAAAGGCATTAGCCGTTGTGTATCCTCTGTTTAATTAATCGTGTTCGTTGGTTCCTTGAGGTAACATAAATAACTCAATTCTTTTTTTAAGTCTATGGTACATAAGAGAAGAAGAGAACGAAAAAGTAGGAGAACCAATGACAATGAGATCTTACAAGTTCAAAGAAGCCTCAAACTTGAAGAGAACATAAACCACAACAAAAATAAGAAACTTCAACCGGAGGTGAGAGAGAGAAAGATGATGAACGGTGGTGCTTTGACACGTTTTACTTTCAGCGTCGCCACCTTCCTCCTCCTCGCCATTGTTCGCAGCCAGGTCATATAAACACAAACTAACAGTTTATTGTGCATTTTGTTAGCCTTTTTTCTGATGTGTTGAATTAAAATGTGATGACAGGAGCCATGCAGCAAAACCTGCATTGCGCAGGACTGCACTAGTAAGATTGTGTTTCTTCTTCTTCTTTTTTCTCTTGCATCCCTTTGGATTTGGATAATTCTCTTATATAATACTCTGTTCCATCAGCTATCGGCATTCGCTATGGGAAGTATTGTGGGATAGGATACACTGGATGCCGTGGAGAGCCACCTTGTGATAGTCTTGATGCTTGTTGCCTGACACATGACAATTGTGTTGATTTAAAAGGTACTCCAAATAAAAAATAAAAAAATAATAATATCTGCTCCTTATTGCCAATATTTGACATGATCTTTTTAAAGAAAACTAGACTTGAGCATGTAACTTTTGTATTAATATGGTTTTTATTTATTTGCAGGTATGACTTATGTTAACTGCCATAAGCAATTCAAGCGTTGTTTAAACAAGGTAAGCAGATCAGTCAAACAATCTAATGGCACAAAGGTTGGATTCTCCACCCAATGCCCTTATTCGGTGGTGATACCAACCATGTACAATGGAATGGATTACGGCATTTTCTTCAGTGGCATCGGTAACTCACTAAGCTCTGAACCTGTCAATATGCCATTGAACTGTTAATGCGAATCACTTGTCAATCCGGGAAACCATATGACTCTCTCTTTGTTACATTGTTTGCGCAGGTAATATCCTTGAACCTCCGGCGCCGGGAAAGGGCCCTGTTGTGGAGGTCAATCTTGCTCAGAGTGGTGCGGACACAAAGGGTGGTCTTGGAACAAAAGTTGACATTCAGAAAAAGGAAGGCTCCAAAGTCTCTGCCTCTTTAAATTAAGATAAACCATTGGCCTTAACTCTCTCCCAACTTAGTATATTTATGTAACTTCAGGACTATGAGCTTTCCAAGTTACACTAATTGATAATTAATGGAGTGAGTGACATATGTATGTTGTATGTTATTTTTAATACTCTTCTTATTTAGATGTGGGATGTCTAACACAGTCATATAACAATAGAGAAAATGAAATGTTACTTATATGATGCCATGTTCTATGGATTCGAAGTTTTGTTAAACTCTTTGACACTTGAGCCTCTTGCCATGAGCTAGATTAAGCTCTTCGATTAAATAAACCAATAACTTTTGTATATTTAATTGCTTCTTCAAGGTCCAAGATTTCATCCGGAATTCTGATTACAACGTAACCCGACTACATGGCACAAATCAAAAAGGTTATTAGAGAGTGCATATATATTGTAGAAGTCGGATAACCAGACTGACGATATAACAAAATAACATGTTAAGGAAATTGACGATTTGTAAAGCGAATACAAGAACGATAAGAAATCGTATTCGCAAATAAACATGGAGTCGAGATATAATCTCTTTCATTAACTCTAAATATTTTCTCCGTTAGTGAGACGGTACTGTACGAATATCGAGTCCCAGGATACAACCATGGCAGACGATCACGCTTCACTCGTGAATCGCCCTATCGAACTATAAACTCTACGAAACACTCTCGTATTTACGACTTACGCTAAGGGATTTTTGCTGTTGGTTTCGATGCGGAAAAAGTTAAGAAATGAAGGAAGAGGAGAGGCGAAATTTAAAGAGACGGAGAAGACCCACTTCCCGCAACAGTTGCTGCACGTAGGCGAGAATCTCGCGGAGATCGAGGGAAGTTGAGTTCCGAAACTTCTTCCTCAAGACTCTCTCTTATCTCGTTTAAAACTTTCGAGAGGATAAAATGCATGACGTTTTTATTTTCTAGACAAACTACTTGTCGTTTTAAATAAAATTGCATGCTGTTTTTTCTCAAAATAAATGGCAAATTTGAGCTTAACTTGGTCCAAAAAGAATAGTCTTACTGGGCCGGAGGCCCTCCACCAAGACCCAAGACCCAAGACCCAAGCCCAAGCCTAGGGGTGGGCGTTCGGGTATCCGATTTCGGATTTTCGGGTATTTTGGTATAGAGGTGTAGAACCCGTTCGGGTATTTCTGTACTTCGGGTCGGGTTCGGATATTTTTAGTTCGGGTTCGGTTATTTCGGATCGGGTTCGGATATTTAGATTTTGAAAAAATAAAATAAAATTTTTATTTCTCAAATTTATTGTATTTAAAAATATAACTTTCACTTAACTAATTTCTTTATTTTTAATAGATTGAATGGTTAATAGATCTCGACATAACATTTTGAAACTAAAAAGACATTAATTTGATTATTGTTTTTAAATTTTTGATATAAGTTTTTGTTAATTCTTGAAATAAAAAGATTGAAATGCATTTTAAGTGAGTAGAAAATCATTTTCTCCGCAATTATATGTATATGATATGAAATTAAAATATGTGTAGTATCAATATAAATATTCTATATAAAATGAGAGATGTAAAATAGAAATATAAGGTTAATTATACATATGTTCGGTTATTTTCGGATATCCATTCGGGTTCGGATATCCAATCTCTCCTAATTCAATACCCGTTCGGATATTCTGCTACTTCGTTTCGGAGAAAAGAATAGTCTTATTGGGCCGGAGGCCCTCCACCAAGACCAAAGACCCAAGACCCAAGACGCATGCCCCAAGACGCAAGATGCAAGACCCAAAGCCCACGCCCACGCCCACGCCGAGCCGAGCCGGCCGGACGGCGGCGGCGCGCGTGCGCGTGGGAGCTCTCCTCTCTCTCCAAGCTGTTTAAGCTTTCATGGTAAGTGAACATATATATATTGCTCAACTTATCTTCCTCTAAGCGATGTGGGACAAGTCCCTTTACATCAAAAATAATGATTCTTTGGGCTGTTAAATACGCAGGCCCAAGTCATTTGCTTTTCACACATTTCATTAAAGCCTAATGGCTATTAATGGATCCAACAATCCCTCACATGAATAGAAATGACTCTTCTAAACATATGCATACTCGATAGACTCTATATTCTAATCATGATTAGACTAGACAGACTTATCGAGAGGGTTTGCGAAAAATTCACTGTGTTTGAGTTGGTGGCATTTTTAAGCCTTGAATCACTCATAGTTAATATCTGTCGGGTTTACTTTACCAGAAGGTAAAAATGATGTCTTGAACCAATCGGCGTTTTATGTAAACCGAGACAACATGCATAACGCAGCTTCATTTTCTCGTAGAACTTAGTTCTCTATTGTGTTCATTGTGGCCCTGAACTATTCCTGGTTTTCATGAGTGAACTTAGAGAATACAGCCTTGCATTCATTCTCCTAGAAACGGCTTCATTTCACACTCATTAGGTGATTGACCATGAAAAGTATTGAGTAATACTCCGCTTTGGAAGCTATGGAATCATTAAAAGCTTCTGCTTATCCTTCACACATTCATTAGCACTTTTATCATCTTAGGAGCTGGGAAGACTACTTTGTCTCAAGTGCTTTGGTTAGATTCTGTTTGATTTTGTTTTCCCTTTGAACCTACGTCTTGGGATCTCCAGTCATGATAGGTAGGGTTGCAATCAAGCATCCTCATTCGTTATAGGCTTCAAACCCATTCCTTTTGATGATTTAGCAACAACATCTCGTGGCAAACCTTTAGTAAATGGATCCGCAAGGTTGTCAGCCGATTTGATGTAGTCTATTGTGATTCCGCCAGTTGAGATAAGTTGTCTAATGGTTTTATGTCGTCTTATAATGTGACGAGATTTACCACTGTAGAGATTACTCTAAGCCCGAGCTATAGCTGATTGACTATCATAATGTATGTGTATAGCTGGCACAGGTTTCTCCCACATAGGAATATCTTCCAAAAAATTTCTAAGCCATTCAGCTTCTTCTGCTACTTTGTCTAAGGCTATGAACTCAGATTCCATGGTAGATCTGGCTAACACTGTTTGTTTGGTAGAAAATTTTCGTCGGGTTATTCGAGGAAATGTTCGTCGAAAATTTTCGAGGGTTCATTTCCTCGGAATTTAAAAAAAATTATTAGAAGAAGTTTCTTTCGTCTCTTCCTTATCCCAATGCACACACAACTTCGTCCAGACCGTGTTGTTCATCAACTTTGGGACATTTTAATAAAAAAAAATAGTTTAATAAATTAAAAAATTGTTTAATAAATTAAAAACAACCTTGTTTATTTCCCACTTCTTCTT
>NC_027750.1:61992975-61993222 GCF_000695525.1 Brassica oleracea var. oleracea
TGAAAAAAAAAACACAATTAGTAGAAAATTTATATTAAAGATTAAAAATATAAGTAAAAAATTAGAATACTTACCGCAAACTGACGAAACCACAGATGCTGCTTGTCTGTAGGGAAGTAAGTGAAAGTCGGATGTCCCTTATCGAGGGCCGGGTACATCATACGGTTGATCCATGCGCTGATCCCGTTCCCGGATCGGTTGAACCTAATAAAAAGAACAAACGGTTAATAATGAATCCAAATTTAAA
>NC_027750.1:61994276-61994372 GCF_000695525.1 Brassica oleracea var. oleracea
CACAAAATTAATAAAAACTAAAAAAAAAATTCCAAATCAAGTGAATACGATAATCAAACTCGATTTTACACAATCCTACCATTCACCCTAACAAAA
>NC_027750.1:61994472-61994695 GCF_000695525.1 Brassica oleracea var. oleracea
CAGTACATAATCCAAGGTAGACATTTCTTCTCTCATACGCAAAGTCAAGATACTTTGATTGAAAATGCTTCCACGCTTTTGCATCTAAAGGATGTCTGATCTCACCATCTGTTGAGTGCTCCGTATGCCATCTCATTGGTTGCGCTATGCGTTCAGACAGATACAACCTCTGCAACCTTTCCGTCAAAGGCAAATACCACATCTTTTTATATGGCACTGGAAC
>NC_027750.1:61994774-61995059 GCF_000695525.1 Brassica oleracea var. oleracea
CCAGCTACGAGTTTCTGAACCTCGTAGTATGAACCAGGAGCTACATTATCCTCGGGTAGAATACCTTTTACAAAATCAGCAATCGCATCCACACAGTCTTCAGGAAAATTATAATTTGTTTTAATGCCCATCAATCTTGTAGAAGATGATAATGCTGAATGACCATCTCTGCAACCTTCGTACAATGGTTGCTTTCCAGCATCCAACATATCATAAAATCTCCTAGCTTCTGCATTGGATAAATCTTCCCCTCTAAAATGATCATTTACCATCTGCTCAGTACCT
>NC_027750.1:61997613-61998121 GCF_000695525.1 Brassica oleracea var. oleracea
AAAAATAATAGTCTAAAATCGATTTTCATTTTTGGTGTTTGAACCAAAACATATCGATATAAGTCTTGAGAAAAACGTTTTGCAGACTCGCTTAAAAGCGTTCGCAGAAATCGTTTTGTATAGACTTAGAATGTTTCACAAACTCGCTTAAGAAAGCGGTTATTGAAACGATTCATGTAAATAACATTTTGATAATGTATCAAAAACGTTTCGCGATAATGCTAGAAAGCAATCCGCAAAGCGTTATGAAACAAAATAAGAAACGTTTCGCGGAAGGGCTATAAAGCAAATCGCAAACTCGTTTTCAAAAAGAACATAGAAAGGTTTTGCGGATAAGCATATAGCAAATCGCAAACATCGTTTGAATGAAACCATAACAGGTTTGTATGAATCGTATATGAATAAACGTTTTTTTTTTTTTTTGGTAGTGCTCTAGAGCAAAACGCAAACCGTTTATGAGATAAGTAAGAAACGTTTCGCGGAAATGGTACATAGTAAATCGCGAACA
>NC_027750.1:61998557-62002638 GCF_000695525.1 Brassica oleracea var. oleracea
ATTTAAAGAGACGGAGAAGACCCACTTCCCGCAACAGCTGCTGCACGTAGGCGAGAATCTCGCGGAGATCGAGGGAAGTTGAGTTCCGAAACTTCTTCCTCAAGACTCTCTCTTATCTCGTTTAAAACTTTCGAGAGGATAAAATGCATGACGTTTTTATTTTCTAGACAAACTACTTGTCGTTTTAAATAAAATTGCATGCTGTTTTTTCTCAAAATAAATGGCAAGACCCAAGCCCACGCACACGCCCACGCCCACGCCGAACCGGACGGCGGCGGCACGTGCGAGGGGAGCTCTCCTCTCTCTCCAAGCTGTTTAAGCTTTCATGGTAAGTGAACGTATATATATTGCTCAACTTCTCTTCCTCTAAGCGATGTGGGACAAGTCCCTTTACATCATAAATAATGATTCTTTGGGCTGTTAAGTACACAGGCCCAAGTCATTTGCTTTTCACACATTTCATTAAAGCCTAATGGCTATTAATGGATCCAACATATATCTGGATTTGGAAAGAGGGAAGTAAAACTGGCAGGAGACAAACCGGACGTGTTGGATGTGTGCGTTCGGTATTCCTCGATATATCTCTTTTTCCCTGACGTCTACCAACTCTCTGCGGATCATATATAGACTTGAACGTTATTGAGATAACCTTCATTGACATAGCATTCTGTAAAGTAAACGCAACTTAGAAAATTCCTATTCCACCAAACACTCTGAACACATGTATAGATGATTACAACCTACGTTGCACGGAAGCTTCATCGGACGTCCGCTTCCCGCTTCGGAACCGGAATCGGAATCGGAATCGGAATCTTGCGGAAGCTTACGGAATCTCGCTTCCAAAACGCTTCCAAAATATTCTTTTTAAAAACACGTTAGAAGCTTATGATTCCGTTTTGGAATCACGCTTCCGTTCTTTAAAAAAAAAATACAAGGTTGAATATCAATAAAAATATAATCGTAGTTATTAATTTCTGTAAAATCAAAATTTTAATAGTAATGAATAGAGAGGATATAAATATATAAATATTAAAATTAATACTATAAATTATCTTTATGTATTGAGGTTTTTATTAAACATATATCATATATTCAAATATATTGTGTCAATTATTTATGAAGCATTAACAATAATTAATATAATAATTTCTTTTAAACTTAATTTATGTCTATTTTCACAGTTTTAATATGAAATCATTACAAAATTATTACAAATGAATAAATAATTTATTTAAATTTATAACATATAATTTTTATTCCTAATTTTTTTTTTAATCTTATATTTTAATATATATATATACATATATATACATACATATGGATATACGCTTCCAATACGTACCCGTTTCCTAATTTTTCAAAAAATCTCGCTTTTACGCTTCCATACGCTTCCGCTTCCATACGCTTCCGCTTCCACGTACCCGCTTCCACGTACAACTATATAAGAGTGTCTTATCAACCTAACAATTAATCCTCAAAATAAGATAAGGTATATATATATGTTCGACCGGTTATATGACTTTAAACCGATATTGCACTAAATCAAGCGAACGATGCCTGATTTGGTTTCGGTTCGGAATGAATGCCCTAGCTCGAACTCTATATAAGAGTAGAGATTGCCAACAATGGTTTGCATTGCATCCACACCTCTCTCTCTCTAAGTCTGATCATGAATTCAATCCCTCTTGATCTTTTGTACGAGATATTCTCTAGAATGCCAACCAAGTCAGTAGGGAGGAGCCGTTGCGTGTCTGAGCAATGGAGGTCCATACTTTGCAGTGCAGATTTCACCGAGTATTTCTTAACCAAATCTTCCACTCGTCCCAGTCTCTTATTCGCCATGGATAGCTTTAGAAGCAATGAGTTTCTCTTCTTTTCGTCGCCGCCTCAGATTCCGTCGAAGCCGTCGTCGTCGTCGTTGTCCTTAGCAGCGGCCTATTTTAAACTGAACATGCAGCTAGAATTTTGTGGTCATGCCGCTGGTTTGTTCTGTTTCCGTCGTATGCAATTCACAAGGAAGGATTGGGAGAATACAGTGCATGTGATATGTAACCCTAGCTTAGGACAGTATGTTTTCTTACCTACACTGACGACGAGTAGTCGGACCTTTTTAGGGTTTGATCCGATTGACAAGGTGTTCAAGGTATTGTCACCCGATGATGCCTTTTCATCATCTTTTGCTAATATTTTGACGTTGGGAACTGGAGAAAAGAGGTGGAGAAAGGTACACTTTCCCTTGGCCCATTCTCCTGTGTCTAAAGGGATATGCATCAATGGATCTTTATATTACTTGGCCCGAGAAAATACAACTTACTTTATAGTTTGCTTTGATGTTCGGTCGGAGAAATTCAAGCTTATTCAGGGAAGTTTTCTTGATTCGGATGCAAGATTAAAATTGATAAACTATAAGGGTAAATTAGGTGTGATCAGCTTGCCAAGGGAAAATTGGGATAGTAGAGTAGGCTTGAACATTCGTAGCAAGGAGGAGGTGCGTATATGGGTTCTAGAGGATGGCGAGCAACAGGATTGGTCGGAGTATGCCTACACTCTCCCTGGTGATAAGTTCCGTGACGTTGAATGTGATGTGTTAGAGGTTTACGTAGCTGGAGTGACGTCCGCTACAGGGGATATTGTTTTGATGAATCCAAACTATCATCATCACTCCAAACCGTTTTATGTTTTCTACTTCCATCCCGAAAGGAACGTTATCAAACGTGTTGAAGTCCAAGGTTTTGGGAATCATGGTAGAGTTGTGAACGCCTTTGTAGACCATGTAGAGGATCTTACGTTTGATATGAAATCTTGGCAGCTGGATTTTCTTAAGTTTGAAAGCATTAACAAATTCAATGCTCTGTGTCTTTTAGAGGATATATGAAATTTGTGTTCGGTAAAAGTTCTATTGTAATAAAATGCGTGTTCTCTCTCTCTGTAAACATCAAGTTCATCAAAGATATTTAAGTTTTCTTTAATTCATATCTGCTGAAATTGTCTTCCTAATTAATCTTTATAACATGAGCTTCACATTTTCAGGTTTCTATTTTTTTAGGTTATCATAAAACTGTTTCCTCTCAGCTATGAGATATGATATGCTTCTTTCTTTCCGTATGCATTTTATTATTTAGGACCAATGCTTTTAAATCTGACTCGGACGCTGAACCATGTTATATGAATCATCGGGTTACTAGATCGCAGATTAAGCCATGAATCAATAGTTTAATTAATTTTAATATATAATTATATATATTAACTGTTATTCAAAAACATATATATTAATGGGGTTTTTGCCAAAACTAATCCACAACTTAATTTTAACCCCAAACTTATACCCAAACTTGAATCAAATGCAAAACTAACCTAAAAGCCTAGTGAAATTACAGCTCAGCCCCTTGTGACCAAACAAAAAAAACAGAAGTCATTTTTACGAATATAGCCCTAGTAAATCGTCTGAGTCGTCTGAGATGTTGGAAGTCGTCTGGACGACTGAAGTGTAAGTCGTCTGGTACCGGTTTATTTTAAAAATAATTTATAAATCTTGTAAAAAAATATTTTGATGCGTGAAAAATAAAAATCAAGTAATTATAAACAGTTTTAAGTGATATAAATTAAGATATGATAAAATTGATTTGTCTTGAAGATAGATGAGTGGAAGTAGTGAATCATGAAATACTTTGGTTTAGGAGTTTGGCAAACATATGTTGTAGTATTGTATGTATTGTTAGGGTTAGATTTTGGAAAACTAAAATGTTTTTTTCAAAAATTAGTTTTCACCTATATGTGTTTATTTATGTGTATAGTAAACACTTTTCAAGTTTGATTTGATTTTATGAAGTCTTTAACTAGATAATTAAGTTTAGGGGTTATGTTTAGGGTGTGGACGACTTATATTTCAGTCGTCTGGTGAAGAAATTAAAACAGACGACAAGTCGTCCAGAAGAGTTTAATTATTTTAGCGGGAAATTAAATATTTTTAGCGGGAAACTAAAATAGAAGACTTTCCAGACGACTTACAAGTAAGTCGTCTTGTTTAAATTATTTAAGCGGGAAAATAATTTTTTAAAAAAATTTTAGGCGGAAATATTTG
>NC_027750.1:62004419-62024705 GCF_000695525.1 Brassica oleracea var. oleracea
TAGAATCAAAATCTTGGGTTTTTTTAGCTCATTGTGGAGAGAAAGTGAGAGATATGTTGTGTTTAGTTCACAAGAATGAAAAAAGAAGAAGGGTAAATCGATTTTGGGAGCATTAAAAGCTTCAAATTGGTTGTTCATGGTGGTTGTGGTATTGATGACAATGGCAATCTTGTAATTACTTGAAGATGATGAGGGTGAGAGAGTAAAAATGTCATTTTCGAAAAAAAAAAGAAAAAAAAAATTGATGGCATTTTCGTAAATTATATAAACTTGTGGGGTGAATAGGGCAAAACCAATTTTCAAAAAAAAGGAGGTTAGTTTTGTGTTTGACTTTAAGTTATAGGTCAATTCTGCAAAAAGCTCTATATTAATTATGAAAAATACAAGAGAAATTTCACGTTGAGAACTGTCATTCAAAAATAAAACATCTTTTTTTTTGAAACTCAAACTTCATTAAATTCATTACTCAATGTTAGTTGGTGCCATAATGGCAAGCTCAGCTGATAAAACAAGTTTTGCTAAGCCATCTGCAACTACATTCCTCTCACGAGGGATCCACACAAAGGAAATAGAATCAAAAGAGGAGGCAAGCTCTATGATATCTGTCACGACTCCATAAAGCTCCGCCGCAGAGGTCTCCAAATTCAGAGATTTGATGAGGGTTGAAGAGTCCGATTCACACCGGATCTTTGAGATTCCGATCTCCTTACATTGTAAGATAGCTCTCCTCAGCGCGAGGCCTTCTGCCATGAGAGGAGATCGAACAAAGTGCTCTGGGGCTGAGAAAGAGGAACATTACCCATCATCATTGATCGTCCATCCGAGGCCTGCAATTTGATTTACTTCATTCCAAGCTGCATCAGATCTGACCGTAGCCGCACCTGCAATCAACAAACTAAAACCATGTAACTAACCATTTCAATTCCAAATTTTAGCAAAAAAAAAAAAAACAAAAACAAACTAAATAAATAAACATATTATAATTTTATCCACCTTTCTTGCAACCGTAAATATATACCCAACTTTTACTTCTACTGCATGCCTGAATTAGCGATCAATGAGAAAATACATACCTCAACTTCTACAGCATGGCAAAATATACTTTGATTAATCAAAAATTTGAAATTCATGTCTGAACTAGGGATCGTTGAAAAAATATATACCCTAACTCCTATTGCATGCTAAAACATACTTTAACTAATCAAAAATTTGAAATTTATGTCTAATCTTTAGAAGTCAACGCTAATCCTAATTTTGACTTAAACTCTGTTAATTAATTGTTAACGACTAACTAGGATACTTAGTTGGCTAATGAGTTAGGCCTAATCGAAAATTAAATTGAAATGGGTCACATCTGATAATAGTTGGGTCGGAACCCTAAAACAATGGACCATTATCTCTACGAAGTCATTTGTTCTGTGTTTTGTCTCTTCACTCTGCTTTGTCGGGATCCTTCACTCTGTCGCAGAAGAAGAAAGAAAGAAGAGAAGATAAAAACACATAACAAACGACATCGTATTGATAATGACCCATTGTTTTAGGGATTCAGCCCAACTATTATCAGAGTTGACCCATTTCAATTTGATTTTCGATTAGGTCCAATTATTATTAATCTGACTCATTAGCCAACTAAGTATCCTAGTCATCGTCGTTAACAATTAATAACCAAAGTTTAAGTCAAAATTGGGATTAGCGTTGAATTCTAAAGACTAGGCATATATTTCAAATTTTTGATTAGTTAAGGTATGTTTTGGCATGCAATAGGAGTTGGGGTATGTATTTTTTTATCCACCCCTAGTTCAGACATTGAATTTCAAAATTTTGATTAGTTAAAGTATGTTTTGGCATG
The DNA here is from genome assembly GCF_000695525.1 of Brassica oleracea var. oleracea. Lineage (NCBI taxonomy): Eukaryota > Viridiplantae > Streptophyta > Magnoliopsida > Brassicales > Brassicaceae > Brassica > Brassica oleracea. The sequence goes on from NC_027750.1 coordinate 62,006,269, forward strand.
CAGTAAACGTTGGAGTATTTATTTTCTCAGCAACCCCTAGTTCAGGCATGAATAAGCTATTTTCCCTATGTTGAGAACTATGTCATTCTGCTTTATAAGATCTTTGATTTAAAAAAAAAATATATCTTATTAAAGTATAAATACTTTAAGCTTTTGTTTGGTAATATAGATATCAGTTAAAAAAATATAGTGTTGTTTTGAAACATAGATAGTAATTATTAAGGGGAAAAAACTAATGGACTTATGTTATCAAGAAAAATTGAAAATTCATTATATTATGAAAACTATATATATGGGCCAACTTTAAAATATACGAAAATGGTTGGCCCAATCTAATTACCTAAAAATATCTTTGTCTAAAGTAATCATAAAACAAAATTTACATTTTATATACATATTCAAATCAAAATATTAATTTAAAATTGATTTATATCAAAAATTGATTCAAAAATATACATACATTCAAAAATTAATTTTACTAAAATGTTTTTTAACCATTATAAAAATGTTTTAAATATATTTAAGAAAAATACAATACAAAGGAATTTCAAACACCAACGTCAATTATCATTTTTATATTTCATATTAAGTTTTAAAAATATAATATATATGATTATTTATATGATGGTACGTATAAAATACTATTAATTATATGATTACTTATATGATGGTATGTAAAAACACGATTAATTATATGATGACACATATATGATATTTAATAGTGACATGAAAAAAAAAACAACACAGGCTCTCGAGGTTGTATAGATTTGGGTATTCCTATAAACGCCACAGTGGAATTCGCAGTTCAAAGATATAGAAGTCGGCGTCATCAGGTGGATCTTCTGCTACGAATTGAGAATGAAATTCTAAAAGTTAGGCTGCAGGGTCTATATTCAGAGACTGATATGCGGCTTTGGAAGGGAATGTGAGACTCTTTCAGCCATCCTTCAACACTAAACAAACTTGGCAGATGACAAGATTACAGTCTCCACATGTAAACTGGCATCGGGTTATCTGGTTTCCAGGTGCAACTCCAAGGTACTCTATTCTCACCTGGATTGCAATCCATGATCGTTTGGCAACTGGAATTCACATTCAAAAATAGAGCCCACAAACGGATGCTCACTGTGTCTTGTGCTCAGGCCATTTGGAAACTCGAGAACACCTTTTTTTCAGTTGTGCTTATGCTCAGCAGATTTGGAAGGGTTTAACAAGGAAGCTGTTGGGATCTCGCTACACAGAGGATTGGTTCTGCATTCTAAACATGTTGGCAGAAACTGGAAGGAACTCCACTCACATGTTTCTTCTAAGATATGCGTTTCAATGCTCTATCCATTCCATATGGCGAGAAAGAAATGGTAAAAAACATGGAGAGACGCATCAGTCATCGGCATTTTTGCTAAAATTCATTGATAAAAGGAGTAAGAAATCAGATATCTTCTTTGAGAATGGGAGGGTGTCGAAAGTTTTCCAGAGCTTTAGAGGTCTGGTTTGATACAAGAAGCTAGTGAGGGGTTAAGTTGTTTTCTAAATTCAGCTTACTCTTACACAAACTCTGAAACAAAGTCACACTTGTTGTAAAAAAGTTTTTTTGATTTGAATAAATTTAACATTCTTTCAAAAAAAAAAAAAACAACATATTTCTGCAATATAATATCTTCTATCTTAATAAAGTAGAAGTACCATTGGGAATGTTTGGAAACAAGAATAACCTAATTAAAAAGAAATATAATATTATATATTCTATCTTATTAAAGTAGAAGCATTTTTAAGCTTTTGTTTGACAACATAGATAGTAGTTAAAAAAAATTATAGTATTGTTTTAAAACATAGATAATAATATATTAAAGAAAAAAAGTAATGGACTTATATTATCAAGAAAAATTGAAAATTCATTATATTATGAAAACTATATATATGGGCCAGTTTTAAAATATACCAAAATGGCTGGCCCAATCTAATTACCTTAAAAACATTTTTGTCTAAAGTAATCATAAAACAAAATTTAAATTTTATATACATATTTCAAATCAAAATATTAATCTAAAATTGATTTATATAAAAAATTGGTTCAAAAATATATATATATTCAAAAATTGATTTTACTAAAATGTTTTTTTATAACCATTATAAAAATGTTTTAAATATATTTAAGAAAAATACAATACAAAGCAATTTCAAACACCAACATAAATTATAATTTTTATATTTCATATTAAGTTTTGAAAGTATAATATATATGATTATTTATATGATGTTATGTATAAAATGCTATTAATTATATGATTACTTATATGATGGTAGGTAAAAAATACGATTAATTATATGATGACACATATATAATATTTAATAGTGACATGAAAAGAAAAATAACAACATATTTTGTAATATTATATCTTATATCTTATTAAAGTAGAAGTACATTTGAGAATGTTTGGAAACAAGAATAACCTAATTAAAAAGAAATATAATATTGTTTGAAAATATTGATAGCAGTATATTAAAAAAAAAGGTTTATATTATTTAAAGAAATTGAGTCCATTATATTTTTATAAATTATCTGTTTGAACCAGATTTAAAATATACGAAAATGACTCAATCTAATTACTTTTTTGTGCAACTGGTCCAATCTAACTAACTAAAAACATATTTTGTCTAAATTAATCATTAAACAAAATTCAAAACAAAAATTGATTTAAAAATATACATGTATTCAAAAATTAATTTTTACTAATGTATTTTCCAATAACCATTATAAATTGTTTTCAATATATATAAAAAAATACAAAGGAACTAGTAGATTGAGTAAACCTTCTTTCTACTTTTTATGGACCACCGAAATAGAATTAAATATACAATACTAGAAATAACTATAATATCTGAGTTACAATATCAAAAAAACAATGACAAAAAAATATTAATATATGAATGTATTAGTATTCCTTTATTCGTATTAGAAATACAATAATAGTCAAACAATAATATATAAAAGGACCATAATTTTTAAAATCTAACAATTACCGATTAGTTATGAATTTATAATGTTTTTACAAATTAAAGCAAACACCCGTGTGGACGCACGGATCAAAATAATTTGCAATTTGTTCAAAGACGCTGCAAGATTCCAAACAAAGAACCACATGATTCGAAATTTGAAGTTTTGTTTTAAGTTCTTGTGGTGATGGTCTATTATTTCCGGAATTGTAAGCTCAATAATTTGGAATTTGACATGTTATTATTGCAATAAAACAGAGAGAATACTAGCTGATGTGGGTTTTTGGAGTTTGGCTAGTGCATGTTCAGGGCTGTAAAGTCTGACTTGTCACTAGTTTAATTAATTTTAATATAAAATTATATATTAACTATTAAAAACACAAGAAGAATTTCACGGCGAATAATTTTTTCTTCATTTCACATAAAATATCAATAATAATCTAAACTATTTAATTTTTGTGAAAATTAATAATTAGAATGTATAGTAAAAATATAAATTTTAAAATTAATAAATATTTAAATGTCTAATGTAAATAATAATATTAAATTTTAAATGAAAAATAAACAAAACAAAACAGCGAAATTTTAATAGTTTTGTCTATAACCAAAAAAATTCTAAATAAATAAACAAATATTATTCTCTTTGTTTCAATATAAGTGATTTTTAAAGTCTTTGCATATGGATTAAAATACAACTTTTTATACAGTTTATTTTGTTTATATGAAAGTATCTCTATAATATTATTTGAGGAGCCAGTTTTTTATGTGTCGCGCTTACGTTAACTCTCACGATGGTTGATTACGCTGATACCCTTAATGAATTTAAAATATTACATTTAAATACTATTATCGAATTTTTTATTTAGTTTCCTTTTAAAAAAATTTCAAATAACATATATAATAAAAAAGGAAAAATTTATAAAGTTTAAAAAACAGAACTAAAAACGAAAATGTATGTATATATAAATAACATAAAATATACTTTTGAAGTAATAAAATATTTCTTATATCTATATTTTCTTAGATGAAAATATATATTTGCATATAATGTGATTTCATAAAACGACATTCACACACATAATCTTAATATTAGAAAAAGAAATATTATTTCTTTTAATACATAATTTTAAAATAACATAACACTATATACTTTAACGAGGTAGATATATTATATTTTTTATCATTATTAAAATTATTTGTTTACATAATATCAAATTTGCTTTTAAATTTTATGTTTTTTTTATGTTTGTGGAACTTAATATGACTAGGATTAAAATACCAAAGCAAATATGAATTCTCATTTTTAAGATTATTTAAATAAATTTTAGCTTACCATTTCAATTTAATTATTGTAAATATTTATATGTGTTCAGGAGCTTCCAAAAAATGTATTAGTTACTTATATACGTAACTTCATATTGATCATCGCTTTATTTCCTGAAATTGTTTTTTTTAAAAAAATCAACATATAATTTGATAAATATTATGAAACTACATTCACATTTAAACGATAAATAAAATTAATTTGATTTTACTTAATTATAATAAACACAATTATACTTCAGTTTGAATTTGAAAAAAATATATATAACTCAATATACTCACAACATGAGTGACTCGACTAATCCAACTTATATCTAAAATTATATATTTAACTACAATAAGAATATCTAATTTTATAATAATAATATTTTTTTTTATAAATGTAAATTATAGGATGACTCAAAACGTATTAACAAATGAAAATAAAATATTAACCAACTGTTATAATTTAGTTATTTTGTAAAATTTTTATATATACATGAGATTGTAGAATATTATCATTATATTAATTTACATAATTTGGAATCAGACACTTTAGTTTATTTTATATTTCATTCTAAGACCAATATATCTTAAGTTATACATAATCTTTCTCAAATATATTTACATGTCTAAGCCAAAAACCAACATAAATGAAAATAAGAAAATTAATCATAATTTTAATATATTTAAAAAAAAAAATATTATTGTTGAATACAGAGAAATAGATGAAATCTAATATACTCAAATGATAACTAAACCGACTCTAAAAAAACAACAAAACCGACTAGATATAACATATCTAAAATCATATGTCTAATTAAAGTAATAAAATATTATTAATATAAATTATGCATACAAATTATAAATTAATTTAAAATTAAAAATAAATAACAATCAATTATTATAGTATTTATTTTGTAAATATTTATACCCGTGCATGAGCACAGAAAGATTACCTAGTCGTTAAATAAAACAAATAGAGCAAATAAGAAAAAAAATTCAGTATTTTGTAATTGGTTACAAATTTCAGATGATATTAAATTCTATTTACAATGTCGAGAATATAAATTATGTAACATCAATTTTGTTGGTCAAACACCACTTATATTGAAACAGAGTTAGTATAATTTCGGTTGTGTTTTTTTTAAACCTAAATATGTTAAGATTTATGTCATTATTCCACTTTATAAGATTTTTTTTTTTTTGATAACCGAGTGTCCTGCCTCCACCGTGGTGGTCCAGACTAGAGACCGAGTCCGTAGCGGGTTCAACACCCAGACAATGGTCTTCGGTCTCGGGCGCCAGAGCAAGTCCTCATGTGAATTCCCTGGTGGCCAGTGGGAATCGAACCCGGGTCCGTATTGGGGCCGAAGCTCCCTCAAGATCACTAGGCTAACCCCGCTGGTTTCCACTTTATAAGATCTTTGAATAAAAAACGCAACTGCGTACTATAATTAGAAATTTGTTCAAAAACACTGCAAGATTCCAAAACAAAGAACCACATGAAGAACATGTTCTAAGGATCGAAATTTCGAACTTTTGTTTTAAGTTCTTAGAGTGTAATCTATTTCTTGCTCTGAAATTTCGAGATTTTGGAGTTTGACATACTGCTGAGAGAGTGCTAATTGATGTGGTTCTTTGGAAATCACATCCCGAGTTGTAACTACAACTTTAACCACACTACATGGAACAAAATCAACAAGGTTGAAACAATGCTTTAATTTGAGTTTCATATCTTGATTTGGGAAGGGGAGGCAAAACACGATTTGGATTTGGCTCCCACAACAGAACATTCTGTTTTGCAGGTCGTTATCATTATATATACTGTTATACACAAAAAGGGGCGTTCCGACAATCGAACTCGGGACCTCTCGCACCCAAAGCGAGAATCATACCACTAGACCAAACGCCCAATTGCTTACCTTTCAAGAATAATATAATTAGATCTAACAATATTACAATCAGAGAATTTAAACTAGGGTTTTACAGAGAGTGTATATATATATCACTCATTGTCTTAACCTAAGGCACGAGTCTCCTTCTACTCCGCCGTCATCTAACATAGAAATGACAACAGTGCCAGGACAGCTAGTCTGGGAGATCGTAAAGAGAAACAACTGTTTCTTGGTCAAACAGTTCGGCAGAGGCAATGCTAAGGTTCAGTTCAGCAAGGAGACCAACAACCTATGCAACCTCAACTCTTACAAGCACTCTGGTAATGACGCTAACTCTTGTTAATCTGTTTGATATAAGCTCTGAAGTTTGGATCTTTTGATGTGAATTTATTGATTGCATATATGATTAAAGGTTGGATCTTTTTTATTTATTTTAGGTTTGGCGAACAAGAAGACAGTGACCATTCAGGTAGCTGACAAGGAGCAAGGCGTTGTACTTGGAACAACCAAGACCAAGAAGCAAAACAAGCCTAAGCTCTCTGTTAACAAGTCTGTCCTCAAGAAGGAGTTCCCCAGGATGGCCAAAGCTGTTGCCAACCAGGTATAACTCATTTTCTTATATTCAATAACTGTTTAGCCGTTGTTACTTTTGGTTGCTTTATAGGTTCATGCTCTAGATTTGTTAGCTTTCAATCTTGTGGTGAATGGATGATACTTTAGGTTTGGTTTCATGAGCAGTGATGAGAAAGCTAACACGTAAGAAGAGACGACTCCTTTGTGGGGTTATCTCTTCTATGAAATACATTTGTTACGCTTGGCTTCTGAGCTAATAATAATATCATAATAATGCATACTCGATAGTTTATTTGTTTTGCAACTTCTATCAGTGATGAGAAAGCTAACACGTAAGAAGAAAAGACTCCTTTGTGGGGTCTTTCTTCCATGAAATATATTTGTTACGCTTGGCTTCTGAGATAAATAATCTTTAGCAGTTCATGTTAATTTACTGATTCTATACTTGTTTGTGACATTTGTTTATCTGTGATGAGAAAGCTAACACGTAAGAAGAGAGTAGTCCTTTGTGGTGTCTCTTTCTTCAATGAAATACCTTTGTTACGCTTGGCTTCTGAGATACTGTTTTTTTTTCTAAGTACTATTTTCATACCAGGTTCGTCTTTTACTCCTTTGTATATCAGTATTAATGGATTTACCGTCTAATCTTTTTCAGGTTGTGGACAACTACTACAGGCCTGATTTGAAGAAGGCAGCACTTGCTAGGCTCAGCGTGATCAGCAAGGGTCTTAGAGTCGCCAAGTCTGGTCCCAAGAGGAGGAACAGGCAGGCCTGATTTGAAGAATCCACCACTGAATGAACATTTTACTTCTGAAAGAGCTTGTTTTGAAAGTTTCAGACACTGCTTTGTAGGTTAAAGATTTTTTATGGACAGATGAGTGTTTTGCTTGAAACACCTACATTGCTGAATGATATTAAAAACTATTTTAATATTATTTTCACTGGATGCTGAATGTGTCCATCAGTCTGATGGAACCCAAAGACTTGGAAACACTTTTACTACAATTTTCTTTTCATATCATTCCTTAAAACCATCGTTGCTTAAATACACAAAGAAGGGAATCAACAAAGTAACTTCCAACTACACAAATAAGGAACATGTTATACAAGTGGGAGACTTCCCATTAATATAGGAGCAACACGTTCCATATCTGAATCTCAGCCTTGACCATGATCTTATCACAGTCCAATGCGTGCAAGAATCAGTAGTAGCTGGTCTTGATCATAATATTGTGAATCCATCGAGCCATGTAGATCATGTAATCTACATGTGAAAGAAAGAGTGCCATATCTAGTAGCATCTGAAGCCATTCCAAGAACTTGTTAAATCTTTTTTGACTCTGCGATTCCTCGGAAGTAAAAACTCTCCTTCCACGTTCGTTATAAAACTGCTTGCAAGTTGATTGGAGAGAAAAAGGTGAAGTCACTCTGCGCTGATTTTGTGTTTAGCCAAAAACATCAACAATCAACTGCTCTGAGGTCCCACCGGAGTGGCTTAATACTTGATCGATTAGACCCAAAACATGAATGCTTCAAACTAAACTTCTAATGAACGTATTTGGAGGTTGGAAATTATTTGAGGGAAGCAAGATTGGACCGTTAAATAAAAACAAAATAAAAAGCAGAGCACTGTTGTCCGTACTCTCTGCACTGGAACGCATTTGCTTTTATACAATTTTTATTCATTATTACTCCAATAAAGAGAGTTTATTCTTGGAAGCAGTAACTCTGCAACAGTCAAAGACAGAGAGAGAGAGAGAACAAACATGCTCGCTTAATCCACGGAATCGAGACGTTTCTCTGAACCCAATTTTATATTCTCAGCTGGAATCCGAACTCTGATAGAGAAAGCACAACGTTCACTTGCTAGAAACACACACAACGCCTCTTTCTCTCCTCCCTATTATCTATCTATCTCTAGAACTCTGTGCTTCGCCCCCTACTTCAGGCCAAACAAGTGTTCTTGAGAGAGTGAGGCCTTACATTGCTTGGTACAAACACTCCACTCAAGTAAAAAAAAAAAAAAACCTTTTGTCTGAGAGAAAGAAAATGGGTACAAGACTGAAGCTAATCTTCTGGACTTGTGTCTCCATTCTTGCCTTCCTGAGTATGTCTTTAATCAAATTCCTCGTTTGGGTTTGCATTTACCTCTAATTCCCTCTTCTGGGTTAACATTGTTTCGTCTTCTTGATGTCAAAGTTTGGTTCTTTATTGGGTTCTAAGTTGATCTCTGCTACACTTTAGTTCTTGTCTGAAAAATCTCCAACCTGTTAGCTTTGAACTACTTTACATGGTTTGACATTCTCTCTTCTGGGTTACATTATCTCGTCTTCTCGATGTCAAAGTCTGTTTCTTTATTGTGTTTTAAGTTGATCTCTGCTACATTGTTCTTCTTGTCTGAAAAATCTCAAACCCTTGTTAGCTTTGAACTACTTTAGATGCTTTGAGACTTGTTATGAGATTCCCTCTTCTCGATGTCAAAGTTCTATGCTTTTCTAAGTTTATCTCTGCTACTTACTACTCTGTAGTTATTGTCTGAAAAATCTCGAACCGGTTAGTTTTGAACTAGTTCTTGTCAGAAGAAGCCTCAAAATGTCTCTTTTGAAAACTGTTGCAGAGCTTGGTGTGGCAAGCAATATAGGGATATGTTACGGACGCAACGCAGACAACCTCCCAAGCCCCAACAAAGTATCCGAGCTAATCCAACACCTCAACATCAAGTTCGTCCGTATCTACGACGCCAACGTAGACGTCCTCAAAGCCTTGGCAAACACTAGCATCGAGCTCATGATCGGTGTCCCCAACGCTGACTTACTCGCATTCGCTCAGTTCCAATCCAACGTCGACACGTGGCTCCGCAACAACATCCTCCCTTACTACCCAACCACCAAAATCACTTCCATATCCGTCGGTCTCGAAGTAACCGAAGCGCCAGACAACGCCACCGGCCTCGTCGTACCAGCAATGCAAAACATCCACACCGCTCTGAAGAAAGCCGGTTTGGACAAAAAGATCAAGATCTCGAGCTCCCACTCGCTCGCTATCTTGTCTCGCTCCTTCCCTCCTTCGTCAGCTACCTTCAGCAAGAAACACTCAGCGTTCTTGAAACCGATGCTTGAGTTCTTGGTGGAGAACGAGTCTCCCTTTATGATCGACTTGTATCCTTACTACGCTTACAGAGATTCAGCTGAGAAGGTTCAGTTGGAGTACGCTTTGTTCGAGTCGTCTTCGCAGGTTGTTGACCCTGCGACGGGTTTGCTTTACTCCAACATGTTTGATGCTCAGCTTGACGCTGTCTATTTCGCCTTGACGGCTATGAACTTCAAGACCGTTAAGGTTATGGTTACTGAGTCGGGGTGGCCTAGTAAAGGCTCGCCTAAAGAGACGGCTGCAACTCCTGATAATGCTCTGGCTTACAATACCAACCTCATACGCCATGTCATTGGTGATCCAGGTATATATGATCTTTAGTTACATAGTAGATGGAAATCTGACCACCTAATAATTTGCAAGTGGAGCAGTCGAATAAGATCCCAATTTAAAAATAAAATTTTTAAATTAAATATACAAATTAGGATTTGAAACTTTAAATTATATATAAAGTAGGACCTAAAAAAACTTTAAAGTTTTAGATATATATAAGCACTATCTATCTATACTACTACCTCCGTTTCATAATATAAGTAGTTTTGGCTAAAAGCATGAAGATTAAGAAAATTATTATGTTTTTAAAAAGTATTTTATAATAAATAGGTTAGATATAATTTAACCAATAAAAAATAAGTCTATTTAATTTGATTGGTCACATTGTATTCAATAAATGTAAAAATTACCTAAAAATACGAAGACTACTTACATTTTGAAACAAAAACATTTTCCTAAAACTACTTACAATATGAAACGGAGGGAGTATTATTTATGAAGTGATTTTGCTTACTTGTCATTGTTTTTTTTTGTGACACTCTTATTTGTCATTGCTTATTGTTTACTTGTCATATTTTCCATAATTTTAGGTAATTTGTTTATTTGTTTTGTTTTAATGATTTTAGTTTTGCTTATTTGTTATATCCTCCATAATATAGGTTATTTATTTATTTTTATGTTCTTCATAATTTTAATTGGTAATTTTATTTATTTTTTTATATTTTTTATATTTTTAAATAATTTTAGGTGCTAATTTTAATTTTGCTTACTTGTCATATTCTCTATGATTTTAGGTTGTTTTGCTTATTTGTATATTTTATTATTTTTAGAAGCTTATTTGTCATATTCCATGATTTAGGTCTAGTCATTATTTTCATTATTTTTAATAAAAAACTTTTTGAATTGTTAGTTTTAAAACATTTTTAATGATTATTTAATAAATATTTTCATTATATTCAGAGATAATTATTGTTAACAAGTATTATCAAATTATTGCAATAGTTTTATAGTTTAGTTCATCTTATGTTTACTTTAGTAATATTAAATTGTTTAATTTTTTATCTATCATTTTTAAAAGAAATATTTTTTTCTTTTATGTCACTGAACTATCTTACCAATAAAAAATATGAGTCTAAAGAATACAATATCTCGCCATTATAACTAAAAAATTCAATTTTTACTAGACATATATAATCTATCACTTTTAATTTATAAAATTTTAGTTAAATAAAAGTATTTTTTTAATTATTATGGATAATAGGTGTAACTATAAACTCCGAAAAAGGAAATTCATAAATACAATTAAGACTTCGACGAAGAGAGGTTTGATTTCATAGCTTTCCGTGATAATTGGTAATTGTGGTTTCTTTTGTAGATTTATCTTTGAAGTTATTTTAAAATATTTATAAAATCTTATTAGGTTATTATGATAATATACTTTTACGTGTGTGGTTTAGTGATATAATAAACAAAAGATTTTGCAAGTAGCAAACTATTATCTGTGATGCGCTGTAATAAAAAAGATAAAATTATATCTTCTGTTTAATTTAATATTTAAAGCTAATTAAATAATTTAGATTGAAATTAAACATTATGTTAAAATTTGAATTAGTTTGATGTATATTAGTCCACACAAATGTGCAGGCCATCATCTAGTATCTAATAATGTGCAAGTGGAGTGGTTGAATAGGTGTAAAGATAAAAATTAAGAATTAAAAACTAAATAAATAAATAAGTAAAAACTGAATAAATATATAAATTAGGATCTTTTTTTTTGGTCAGCTATAAATTAGGATCTAAAATGTTAATTTTTTAGATATAGTGCTTTTGTTAGACAGTTAGAGCTTATATTTAAAAAAAAAACGTTAAACATATATAAATAGATTATTAACTTTTAAAACTATTTTATTACATTATTAGATGTATAACTAATATTTTTTTGAACATGGTCTAAAAAATAATTTGAGACTTCACTGGATGGAAACATAACATTAACTTGTTAACCTTTGGTTAGGTACTCCTGCAAAGCCCGGGGAAGAGATAGATGTGTACTTGTTCTCGTTGTTCAATGAGAACCGCAAGCCAGGGATGGAGTCTGAGAGAAACTGGGGAATGTTCTATGCGAATGGAACAAGTGTCTACGCGTTAGACTTCACTGGAGAGAGCGCTGTCCCTGGCCCTGTCTCTCCAACAAACTCAACCACAGGTGTTAGTCCAAATCCAGGTGACAACAGTAACTCAACTGTAACCATTGGAGGAGGAGGAGGAGCCAAGAAATGGTGTGTTGCTTCATCGCAAGCTTCGGTGACTGAGCTGCAGAGCGCGTTGGACTGGGCTTGTGGTCCAGGGAACGTTGATTGTTCAGCTGTTCAGCCAAACCAACCTTGCTTTGAGCCAGACACTGTTCTCTCACATGCATCGTATGCGTTTAATACTTATTACCAGCAGAGTGGAGGGAGCAGCTTAGATTGCAGCTTTGGTGGAGTGAGCGTTGAAGTTGACAAGGACCCTAGTAAGTGCTTGCCTACATACACTTTCCATTGTAGTCTCCTACTTGAGTTCTCAAAATGTATATGCTATTGCAGGCTATGGTAACTGTCTGTACATGATTGCTCCATCTACTGATGGGTGAGTTCTCTCTCTCTCTCTCTCTCTCACTCTTCTGATTAAAACTAAAGCTGATGTTGTTGTTGTGTTGTGCAGAATGAACAGAACAATGGCGGGTAATATCACAGGAAACATAACTGCCATTGATTCACCCTTGGCTTCTCCTTCGACAAGCAATGAAGGAATCAGACATATGGTGGTTTCCGTTGCTGTCTCTGTTCTGTTGCCGTGCTTTGCAGTTAGTTTGAGTCTATTATGGTGAGAGACACTGGTTACCTTGTCTGTGAAGTTTTGAGTTAGTGTACCAAACCGGAGTTTAATAGAACTTTAGTACCGGTAATTTCTTGCATTGCTTGGCTGGAGAGATGAGCTTAGTGGTGCATGTGTGTGTGGTTCAAATGTAATCATTTCAAAGTACAGACAAGTGATTGATCCAAGACAATTATTTCATTACCCAAATCGATAACCAGGATACATTGAGAAGTAGAGTTGATTGATCATGAAAACTAAGATGTAATAGGGACTCATCAGAACCAAACACAATGTGATTGTTTCTTAGTTCTTTGCAAGATCGAACCTAGGGCGGAAGTTGTGAGACAAGGTTAGCACTTAGGCAAGCAAGCACGAATTTTCCAAGAAGCCCAGAAAAAAGGTCTAAGCTGCAGATTCAGTTAAACAGGCAAACTAGTTATAATTAGTTATCGTAAGACATATTATGTTTTTATAACCAAAAGTGTCAAATTAATTAAACATGGTTGACAAAACATGAAGCAAACCAAAGAAAACAAAAAGAAAAACACAAATTTTCTCAAAAAAACCAGTCTCTCAATCAGGCTTCACAAACCCAATACCAAATATAAGTTTATAAATAAAAAATGTGGAAGGTGGAACATTCTAATAGGGTTTGAGGATATTGAGGATCTAGAGATCCTGTTCGATGAGGTAATCACCCAACCTCTCGACGACCATGTTGCACTGTCCTGGTGTCACAGGCTCTTCGTAGATCCCAAACACACATGACTGTCCTGTTTTCTTTATGGTTATGCCTCCTGCTCCCTACCGAATCAAACCAACAAAATATATAATGATCTTTGATCATTCATGCACACATACATACATACATATATATGAACAACATGTACGTTAATGAAGTTAATAAATGGGGTATATACACTACCTTCTTGCCACGGATTACAGCGCCAGGCTCGCCTTGGATCACCATGTATTTGGCTCCTGCTAGGAATAACCCTGTGGGTGCTAAGTGGCCCGGTTCATCGAAATCTTTCATTATACTGGCGAACTCTTGTCCCTTGAACTATCATCAATAACATCATAAAGAGAATAAGGAATATTACAAAGGAGGTAAATACCATTTTAATGTTCAAAAAAAGAAAGAAAGAAGAAAGTGCATAACATTTATCGTTTTTTAACAAAAAGGAAAGAAAGAAAGAACATTCATCTTTGTTTGAAATATATAAATCAAAAGAACGCTTTATGTGAAACTGGAATACATATAAATATAAATGTCCATGACAACAAGAAATGCTTGGTTTAGTATCAAAGCGGAAACATCTTTTAAATAAAAGGACCTCCTCATGAAATTCTCCTTCATTGTTTATACAGTAACATAATTAACACTCAAGAATAACGATTATACCAACAAGATAGAGATCGATCGACTATAACCATATATTATAAACCAAACAAAGATCAAAAGGGAATCTTCATTCACAATGAAATTACCTGAGGGAAGTTGGCGCTCTGAGCCCAAACACTACCGTCATGACCGAAGATTGCGGCTGCGGCTAGGTGATGACCCTGACCATCTCCGACATCACACATCAAATGTTCATCAACGTAAGTTTGCCACGACATCTTCTTCTTCTCTCCTAACGTTTTCTTTCTGCGTTATGATATGTTGTTATGTTCTGCGTGAGGACTTCTTCGTCCTTCAGATAAATATGGGAGCAATAAAGAATACACTAAGAACGATTTTCAACCGTTTGATCGCGTAGACGAATTCTCAGCCGTACGTCTTAATTATTCAAAAATATAATTTCAATTAGTGTTTGCTCACACCTCGCCTTTGTTATAGCTCCATCATTATTTCCATCCCTATTAATAACACCAACGGAATTTCCAAGCAGTAAATTGCTTTTACTCGTTATCAGTTACAATATTTTTATTTTGGTCAACTCATTACAAATCATTATTGTTCCGAGTTCCGACCAAACTCTTGTGTTGTGCTTGTGTCACGAAATTAATCATTGAAATTCCAATCAAGTAGGATATGTCATATATTATCCTCTGTGGTAGAGAAAGCAAATGCGTGAGCCGTGAGGATGAGGTCTCTATTATCATCTGTGATTTGAACCTGAGTCAGTTTTAATTAATCATAAGAACGAGATTTTGATTGCAAACAAGACATATTCATCTTCTCTTATCTTCAAACTCTGTAGATATCCATAGATAATGAATGACGGCGCTTAGAGTAGCATGCCCATTTCTTACCGGGAATTGTAATTGCAGCGACTGTTTGGCGAAACATTTCATTTCATAGGTAAAGGGAGCTTGAGATTACTTCATTAAATCTTCTAATTAAACATGTTTGTTTATCAGGGATACAACTCAATGACACATCTAAAAACGCTTGAGAAGAAGTTTGCTTCTGGAGCTTCAGTTGTTAAGGTTTGTAGAAGATAGATTTCAAATACGAATAATAGGTTATGTGCATACATATATAATTATATATATATCAGTGATATTGAGTCCTGCTGGTCTAGTGATCAGTGTGGGAAACATATATGATCTAAGTTGTAGCTTATGGTTTTGTAGAGTTTGTTATGCATTAAAGTTTTGGGTCTCTAGTTTCAAAATTTTCATTTACACAACTATTGACCCCTAAGGCCTAAACGCATCAGAACGTAACCACTCAGTTTAATATAAACGAATTTTTTTTTTTTGATCTGCTTTGTCGCTAACTTAAACACTTTATCGAACCTCACTCTCAACATTCTCTTAACAAATACGTTCTCTCGATCTTTTTTTTTGAAATTATGGTTTTGATTGCTAATATTCTTGTATATCACTCTATGTTTTGTTCAAATACATGTCAATCAGAGTAGCTAAACTGGAAATGATTCAGCAACATTAAAGAAAGATAGCTAGATAGGTCAAAAAATTTATTCTCTATATATAAAGATTAAGGCCGGCCCGCCCTTGTTGGAGATAAGCTTAAAGATAACTTGGAGTTTAAGTTATCCTAATGAATTTAGGATTAAAGGAAAAAGGAAAAAGGAAATATAAGTTCTTAATGAGTTTAGGAAATATAATCTCTATATAAAGAGTTGTAAGAGTGTTGCATACCTTTGTGAGTTTAAGAGTATTGTGATTGAGGAGCTTAAGGTTTTTGAGTGTTTCCTTAAGAGAGATTAATAAATAGAGTTCTTTATTTGTGTTCTTATAGTTGTGTTCTATACGATCTATTGAGACTATATTTGGTATCAGAGCCCTAATAAGATCAAGAAGAAGCGACCATGGGAGACATAGTAACGGTGAAACCTACAGAAGAAGGAGGACCATCCTCCATAAAGTGTCCTATGTTAAACGCCACTAACTATACCGTATGGGCAATACGCATGAAAACCTTGCTTAAAGTTCATAAAGTATGGGGAGTGGTGGAGAATGAATCTGATGAAGCCGATAAAAACGATATGGCAATTGCCCTATTGTTTCAATCAATCCCGGAAGCATTGATTCTACAAGTTGGGGAACTCGAGACGGCCAAGAAAGTCTGGGATGCAGTCAAGGGACGTCATGTTGGTGCGGACAAAGTAAGGGAGGCAAGGTTGCAAACTCTCATGTCTGAATTCGATCGTCTCAGGACGAAAGATAGCGATAGCATAGACGATTTTGTTGGAAAGTTGTCCGAGATTTTGTCAAAATCAGCCGCCTTAGGAGAAGTTATGGAAGAGAGCAAACTTGTGAAGAAATTTCTGAAATGTTTACCAAGGAAGAAATACATTCATATAGTTGCCTCTCTTGAGCAAATTTTGGACCTGAACACAACTGGTTTTGAAGATATCATTGGGCGTCTAAAGGCTTATGAAAAACGCATATGCGAAGAAGAAGAAGATCGACAAGATGATTCATATTTCAGACATTGTTTTGATCAAGCGTTTTGTGGCTGAGAGTTAGATTGATCCGGAACCCCCTCCTTCTAGCGCCAAACTGTGGGAACCGAAATTCGCATTGTCGATTTTCGTTTAAATAAGGAAACTAGGAAAAACCCAAATTTCCCAAAGGTCCCGGATATCTGCTAATACCACACGCCAAGCAATCAGAACACGAAACGAGAACAGTAATAAAATAAGAAATCGAAAAAAGGAGAGCAAGATAGTTCTTATTCCGAATCTGCGTTTGAGTGTTTACAACAAGGAAAGTGCCTAGGCTACGAGAGCTGTCGGCGAGATTCCTAGTTCTAAAACCCTAAGACGGCAATAACCTAATTGAGTCGCAGCTCGAATAACAAAAACAGAAATATGCCTAAATCGCTCTAAGTGCTAAGTTTTCTCTCAAAAGTCCTCTCATGCCTCTCGCCTAGAACTCCTTATATACTGGCTCCAAGGTCGGTTTACACTTTTCCCCTTCTGCACTTAAGCCGTCATAGCATAAAAATGGAGATATTCCATTTTTTCCGATCTTCGTAATTATCTTCAAAATTTCGTATTTATCTGCGGAAACTTGACATTTATCTTTCCTTGCGAACCAAGCGTAAACCATCATGCGGCTTACAGGTCTTTGGTTAAGAAATCGTAGGTTGGGCTTCGAGTCATGTCTTAGGTCCCTTTGGGCCGTCTTCCGACTCGAGGCGTTTATTGCGGCTTCTTTCGATAAAGAACGAACTTTCCACGATTTTCACGTAAAGTTTGATCGATAACTTAGAATGGCGAGGGATCGTGAAATGGGTTCTCTACGGTCTTCGGGAGATAGCATCGAAGGGTATACGAGAACTCATGGACTAGTGGCGTATCGATGTTTCGGAAGAGCTCGGTCGCTACGTAGTGACCGAGCTTTGGCTCGAGCTCGGTCGCTACGTAGCGACCGAGCCTTGACTCGAGCTCGGTCGCTACGTAGCGACCGAGCGGAACGTGTGTTCGGGTGCTGCATAGCGATCTTCTTCGAGCTCCTGTTCGATGACTCAAGCTTTTCGTAAAGATAAATCTTTTTCAAAGATTTATTTTTCGTAAAAACGTTCATGACGATTTTGTCTTACGGCCTTTCAGACATTGATTCCGTCGTGACCGAATTTTGACACCAACAGTTAGCCCCCCAGCTCGTTAGAACCATGAGCTCATAGCGTTAGGTTCTAGCGAGTGGCTTGGCAAGTTAGGCAAGTTAGGTGAGTTAGGCGGAATTAATGGTCGAAAAAGTCAGTGGTAAGTGGTCTTCTCGCTCTTCTAAAAGTAGAACGCGATAAGATTGGGGCTGCGCCTTATGACGGCTGCCTATGTACCCTTGTTGAAGGGATTAAGCCTTTCGTAGTTCGTCTTGGAATTAAGGTTCTTATGACTTGTTTTCCAGCGAGACCTTTACGGTCTAGTTTTTATGTAGCGGTTATCAGGCGTGTTGCTGCCGATG
>NC_027750.1:62024767-62025524 GCF_000695525.1 Brassica oleracea var. oleracea
GGATGTTCGCAGCCAAAATTGTTGTTCCTGTTTGGATGCTAATAATTTGATTTGCGATCGAGGAATTAGGACTGAGGTGTCGCGTAAATTTTTCCATGGGAAGAAGCGTTTTCCTTCATAGTGCTTTGTGAAGTGTTGGCTTTCCGAGATCTATTTTGTGCATTTTTTAGCATGTTTCGTATTGCTCTAGAAGCTTTGTTACGGATTTTTCCGTACATGCCGCGTAATATGGGTAAAACGTTGCGGGCTTAAAGTGAATTGTGGAGCGTATTGAACTCGGTCAATTTTCGAAAAGTTTAGATCTTGCTTTAACCATTTGGTTGTTAGGACTGAGTTTCGTTACGAAAAATTTACGATATGACTTCCGACTGTAGGCTATACGATAATTATTCTCTTAATAGTCACACGACGTTTTTAGACAAATCGTAGATTGTCATTTAGCCGTTAAGTGATAGAGCTATGGTTTCTCAAATAGTTTGGCTTGGCGTGAGGGATGTGTTCACTCAGATAGCAAAGGATGTTATAGGTCAAGGATTAGACCACGGTACTTTAACATTTAAGGTCATGTTAGTTAACGATCGTCCTTAAAGGGGATGGCAAATATTGATTTGAACCTTTAGATGAAAGGCGTAATTGACCGAGGGCCAAAGAGCGCTTGTCGAGATTGATAGGCCAAGTTTGCCAGGGTTATCCATGCTAATATGGCCGATAGTCGTAGAAAACGATTCTCCGCTCTAGGTTTCAGTTATACGACGAA
>NC_027750.1:62027574-62027907 GCF_000695525.1 Brassica oleracea var. oleracea
TCCCTTTTTTCTCGAGGAATAGAATGATCGACAGTCCGAGTTGGTTTGAAGACGACGCTTGGACTGTGATTTGGTTGTTTCCAGGTTGAAGACTTGGAATGTGTCGGTTCCGAGAGAATTGCCAGAAATGAATCAGTTTTAAGGCGACGTTCATGTCTCTAGTTTTTTATCTCCTTAGGAAGCGAGCTTGATATGCGTGGCGATCGTTTCTCGATTTTCGGAGAGTTTAGATCGGTTTGCAAGATCTAGACGAACATTTATGGGACAATATATCGAGGCAGGAAAAATCACCTAAGACTTAGTTCGCTAGACTATCCACCTAGGTTTTACGTT
>NC_027750.1:62028012-62028763 GCF_000695525.1 Brassica oleracea var. oleracea
TTTTATATGATTAATCTGAATCCAAGCGAGAAAACAAATCTTTGCAGTTTTTTTTTTTTATCGTAAAGTTTCAATGGTAACTCCAATCAAGACAAAACAAGAGACGTTTCGATTGAGATTTGAAGGAGAACACAAAGATGGGGGTAAGGGCGAGTAGGAGCAAGCGAAGGAGTTTAGACGAGTCATACTTGTTTTCGTCATAAAATCTCAATGGAAAATCCGATTGAGACGAAACGAAAAGCGTTTCGATGAGGATTCAAAAGAGAACCTAAAGGAGGACCTTTCTGAGGCCTGACAGGTCGCTATGTAGCGAGTGAAGGTCTGACAGGTCGCTACGTAGCGAGTGGAAGCAAGCCAAGAAGAGTCCTACTTGTTTCCGTCGTAAAATCTCAATGGAAACTCCAATTGAGACGAAACGAAAAGCATTTCGATAAGGATTCAAAAGAGAACCCAAAGGAGGACCTTTATGAGGCCTTACAGGTCGCTAAGTAGCGAGTGGAGAGCTGGCTTGAGCTCGGTCGCTACGTAGCGACCGAACCGTGTGCGTGCTCGGTCGCTACGTATCGACCGAGCTGTGTGCGTGCTCGGTCGCTACGTAGGGACCGAGCTATGTGCGTGCTTGGTCGCTACGTAGCGACCGAGCCTTGAGCGTGCTCGGTCGCTACGTAGCGACCAAGATTGGCTAGAGCTCGATCGCTACGTAGCGACCGAGCTGTGTAATCGATTTGCTGCGCTTCCTTTTTCCACGATC
>NC_027750.1:62028999-62044603 GCF_000695525.1 Brassica oleracea var. oleracea
TTTTTTAGGCACTATGGCGTTTGCGTAAGCGTTGGCCATAGGCGCAGTGGCGGCTGGGGTTGTCTTACCAGCGTTGTTGCGAACTGCAATTTTGTCTTTCATATTTGTAGACATTGTTTTGATCAAGCGTTTTGCCTAAAACCCTAAGACGGCAATAACCTAATTGAGTCGCAGCTCGAATAACAAAAACAGAAATATGCCTAAATCGCTCTAAGTGCTAAGTTTTCTCTCAAAAGTCCTCTCATGCCTCTCGCCTAGAACTCCTTATATACTGGCTCCAAGGTCGGTTTACGCTTTTCCCCTTCTGCCCTTAAGCATTCATAGCATAAAAATGGAGATATTCCATTTTTTCTGATCTTCGTAATTATCTTCAAAATTTCGTATTTATCCGCGGAAACTTGACATTTATCTTTCCTTGCGAACCAAGCGTAAACCGTCAGGCGGCTTATGGGTCGTTGGTTAAGAAATCGTAGGTTGGGCTTCGAGTAATGTCTTAGGTCCCTTTGGGCCGTCTTCCGACTCGAAGCGTTTATCACGGCTTCTTTCGATAGCGACCGAGCCTTGGCTTGAGCTCTTTCGCTACGTAGCGACCGAGCGGAACGTGTGTTCGGGTGCTGCATAGCGATCTTCTTCGAGCTCCTGTCCGATGACTCGCGTTTCTTCCGCCAAGCTTTTCGTAAAGATAAATCTTTTTCGAAGATTTATTTTTCGTAAAAACGTTCATGCCGATTTTGTCTTACTACCTTTCAGACATTGATTCCGCCGTGACCGATTTTGACCCCAACAATGATCAAAGCAAATTGATGTATGCCAACATGGAAACACAATCAAATCGAGGCTATCATGGCGACTATAGAGGAAGAGGCCGAGGAGGTAGATATAATAATCGAGGAAGAGGACGTGGAAGGTCCTACTGGGAGAAACGAGAGTCATCAAGGTCGTATTGGGAGAATCGTGATGCTTCTAAAGTAACTTGTTATAGATGTGACAAGGTGGGTCACTTTGCGGCAAATTGTCCTGACAGACTTCTTAAGCTGCAAGAAACACAAGAAACTAAAGAAGAAGATACAGAGGCGGCAGATGCATTGATGATGCATGAGATCGTGTATCTCAACGAACGAAACGTACGACCAAAAGAGTTTGAGTCAAGCTCTGATGGAGATAGAGTATGGTACTTGGACAACGGTGCAAGTAATCATATGACAGGAAATATGAGTTATTTCCAGTCTATTGATGAAACGATTACCGGGAAGGTAAGGTTTGGTGATGACTCACGGATTGATATTAAAGGAAAAGGATCCATTCTTTTTCTCACACAGACCTGAGAGAAGAAGCTTCTAAAAGATGTGTACTTTATACCTAAACTACGAAGCAACATCATCAGTCTAGGTCAAGCCACTGAAGCTGGTTGCGATGTAAGAATGAGAGGTGATTGTCTGACGTTACATGATAAAGACGTGAAGCTTATTGTACAAGCAACTAGATCACGCAATCGATTGTACAAAGTCGCGATGGAGACAAACAATGCTGAGTGTTTTCACTTGGCTATACATTCAGATTGTGCACGATGGCACGCGAGATTGGGACATATTAGCACAGACTCGATGAAGATGATGATACAAAAGGAGTTGGTCCTAGGGATACCGAAGATCAACATTGAGAAAGAGATATGTGAGTCTTACCTTTGTGGAAAACAAACGAGAGCGTCATTCCCACAATCGACGTCGTTTCGAGCTTCAGAGCTGCTCGAACTAGTGAATGGAGATCTCTGTGGTCCTATAACACCATCGACTGCAGCAAGAAATAGGTACATATTTGTTCTTATTGACGATCATTCTCGCTATATGTGGACG
The DNA here is from genome assembly GCF_000695525.1 of Brassica oleracea var. oleracea. NCBI lineage: Eukaryota > Viridiplantae > Streptophyta > Magnoliopsida > Brassicales > Brassicaceae > Brassica > Brassica oleracea. Next base: position 62,030,853 of record NC_027750.1, read on the forward strand.
ATCCTCTTGAAAGAGAAAGGTGATGCGTTCGAAAAGTTCAAAAGCTTCAAAGCGATGGTAGAACAAGAAACAAAACAGAGCATTAAGACGTTTCGAACAGATAGAGGTGGCGAGTTCACTTCGACAAAATTCAATACATTTTGCGAGGAATCAGGAGTACACAGACATCTAACCGCTCCATACACTCCTCAGCAAAACGGAGTGGTAGAACGTCGAAACAGAACGCTACTTGAGATAACAAGAAGCATTCTCAAGCACGCAAACATGCCAAATTATATGTGGGGAGAAGGCATACGACATGCTACATATATGATCAATCGTGTGGCAACAAGAAGCTTAGACGCACAAACACCATATGAGGTGTTTAAAGGAAGAAAACTGAGCATGAAGCACTTAAGAGTATTTGGGTGTATTGGACACACTAAGATAGACTCTCCACACCTGCGAAAACTTGATGATAGATCAAGAGCTTTGATACATCTCGGGACTGAGCCTGGTTCTAAGGCATACAGGTTATTGGATCCAACAACTAAGCGAATAGTTGTGAGTAGGGATGTAGTGTTTGATGAAGGAAGATCATGGATTTGGAGCAAAGCACGAGATGATCTCCAAGAACAGGAACATTTACGGTTAAACTCGGAGATTTCGGGAACCAAGGCATCAGAGATGATGTGATCGAAACAACACCAGAAGAAATTAGCGAAGTGAAGGAGGAGGAAGGAAACATAAATAGCGAGAATGAAGCAAATACAGCAAACGAGATCAACGACGATTCTACCATCGAGTTACGTAGATCAACAAGACAGACCAGGATGCCAAACTATCTGAGTGATTATATTCTTCTAGCAGAAGAAGAAGGAGAAAGATTGCTACTGCTCATAAACGAGGAGCCATGGTGTTTTGAAGATGCCATACAGGAGAAAGTACGGGAGGATGCATGTCAAGACGAGATCTCGTCTATTATAAGAAATAAGACGTGGGATTTGGTAGACTTACCCGAAGGAGCAAAAACAATCAGTCTCAAGTGGATTTTTAAGGTCAAGCACAACTCTGATGGAAGTATAAACAAACACAAGTCGAGGCTGGTGGCAAAAGGATACATACAGAGACATGGTATAGACTTCGAAGAGGTGTTCGCTCCTGTTGCTCGTATTGAAACTATAAGGTTCATCGTAGGACTTGCAGCGTCAAACGAATGGGAGATACGCCACTTAGACGTCAAGACTGCTTTTCTCCACGGAGAACTAAAAGAAGATGTTTATGTAAAGCAACCAGAAGGCTTTGTGGTCGAGGGAAGTTAGAATAAGGTTTACAAGTTGAATAAAGCTTTATATGGTTTGAGGCAAGCTCCTAGAGCTTGGAACGAAAAGCTAAACAAAGTGCTTGAGAGGTTGAAGTTCACTAAATGCTCGAAAGAACCGTCTTTATACCGTAAGCGTCGAGGTAGTAACCTTCTTCTGGTAGCCGTATATGTTGATGATCTCTTAGTGACAGGGTCAGATCGTTTGATGATACTTGAGTTTAAAGAAGAGATGTCAAAAGTATTCGAGATGAGCGATTTAGGTCTTCTGACATACTACCTAGGGATCGAGTTCTTACAACACAAGGATGGGATCACACTAAAGCAAGAACGGTATGCAATCAGAATACTTCAAGAGACAGGCATGGATGAGTGTAATTCGGTATATATACCAATGGATGCTGGTCTTGTCTTGTCGAAGGCACCAGAAGAAACTAGTGTCGATGAAACAGAGTTTAGAAGAAACATAGGTTGTCTTCGATACTTGTTGCATACACGACTGGACCTTGGATTCAGTGTAGGACTACTTAGCCGTTACATGCATCAACCAAAGACCTCTCATGCTGCTGCATTGAAACATATACTTCGATATCTAAAGGGAACCACGAGCTATGGCCTAACGTTCAAGCGATCAAACAAGGTAGAGATAGTTGGTTACTGTGATAGTAGTCACAATATAGATGAGGATGATGGAAGAAGTACTACAGGACATATCTTCTACTTGAACAATTGTCCTATCACCTGGTGTTCTCAAAAACAAGAGACTGTTGCTTTATCATCATGCGAGGCTGAGTTCATGGCGGCGACAGAAGCGGCAAAGCAAGCCATATGGCTTCAAGAATTACTCGGCGAGATCACTGAGACACCATGTGATCGTGTAAAGCTATTAGTTGATAACAAGTCAGCTATAGAACTCACAAAGAATCCGGTGTTTCACGGACGCAGCAAGCACATACACAAGCGCTATCACTTCATTAGAGAATGCGTAGAGAATGAGCAAATCGATGTCCAACACATTCCGGGAGTAGATCAAAAGGCAGACATATTAACTAAAGAACTTGGGAGAATCAAGTTCAGAGAAATGCGAGAGCTTGTGGGAGTTCAAGAAGTTAACTTTAAGCTTAAGGGGGACAATGTTGGAGATAAGCTTAAAGATAACTTGGAGTAAGTTATCCTAATGAGTTTAGGATTAAAGGAAAAAGGAAATATAAGTTCTTAATGAGTTTAGGAAATATAGTCTCTATATAAAGAGTTGCAAGAGTGTTGCATACCTTTGTGAGTTTAAGAGTATTGTGATTGAGGAGCTTAAGGTTTTTGAGTGTTTCCTTAAGAGAGATTAATAAAGAGAGTTATTTATTTGTGTTCTTATAGTTGTGTTCTATACGATCTATTGAGACTATAGCCCTACGGGTGGGATGAAAATTAAAAAATAATTTAAATAGTTAGAGTAAATATTTAATATAAATTTAATTATTTAAAATAGATATATTAGTTAAATTTTGTAGAGCAAAAATGAATATAACTTTCCTAAGTGACCAATAATGTATTCTGAAATTAATTAAAATAAATTTGGGATAATTTTCAAATTTAGTTGATACTTTCACCATAAATATTTTCTGAAATATATATTGTTAAAGAAGTTATATAGAATATATTAGCTATTTTTTTCCTTTTGGTTATAACAAAAATCACAATTATATTATTATATTTTATATATTTGGTAAAAATCCTCCCCATTCTTTTTTTTATAGAGTAGTAACATCTATTAATAGATTAAATATTTAGAAAACTAAATCTTAAAAATTTATTGACTATAGACGTGAAACTTCTTTTAGTTAACATATTTTATATCTATGTTTAAGTGTTAAGTTAGTGGAGTGAAAATTTTATATCATTTTTCTATTATGCAGTTTGCCTTTTTTTTTTGTAACAATAGCTTGCTAAAGATTTTATAATCAAACATCTAAGTCTATTGATAGACTTGAGAAAACAACGTTTGATAAAAAAAAATTTGTAATGTGATCAGTGTAATCAAAAGCGATGACCATATCTTAAGAATTTTATTGGTTTTATTATGATAATTTTTTTCAGACGGACACACTACCGGCCACAAAAGTTTCATTAACTTATTCGTAAGATAGTGTCTTCAGAATTCCTAATTGAAACAATGTGTTGAATCATGTACAAAGAAAAATTAATTTTATATTTCCCTAAGATGAACGCACATAAAGAAAAGAAGAACCAAAAAAAGTTTAGAGGATCGGATTATCAGATCATAAAGAAGCAGAACTTGTTGATAAGAAGGTCATATATTTAACGCTTCATTTTAATCTGACTATCTTTGTCTACCTGGTTTTTACACTTTGGTTAAAACTATAATGAACTTTGTAGAAGATTGACAACACCTTCGGAGTTGAGACTAAACAAAGATCAGTAAAACAACATAGAAACATATTTTGGTGATATTCACCGTTTGGTAGAAGAAATAAAAGAAGCAACCAATGGAGAATAATAAGAAGCAAAACTATGTCAAGAGGGGCTAAGGCGGGGACATTTAAGTTTTATTTGATTTTTTCTACTCACTCCATTAGGAGTTTCCTGTGGCGGATGAGTTCCTGAAGATCGCACGCGTTCACAATCACCACCGCTCATTGACATAGCTTCTGCTGCAGTTCAGCTGGGCCGTCTTCTCCATGCACAGCTGCACCTACTACACAAGGAACTCGATTTAGAACCAAACCAATACACAAAATATCGGGGTTTGTCTAAAGTTTTGGTTTATATAGCATACCCGGTTCATGTCGTCTTCTCGCATTGTGGTTATATGAGGAATGCACATTGAAGCTTTTGTCCTCACTCGTTCCATCTCTGTTTGATCAAAATCATTTCCTCGCCGAGTATACAGAAAATCTTTAGCAAGTGTAAGGAAAAAATGATCTCACCCCAAAACTTTTGATGATGATTTGTCTGCTTGCTGTATCAACAGCTCTACGACTGGTTCTGACCTCTAAAAGCAATACACCGTCACCGATGGCGACCTTCTCATCACATGTCGTGTATGAAGTACCTTGATGATCCAATTAGCATGATCCTCTACTCTTTTTGCCATTATTTGAAATATATTCAGACAAAGAAACATTTGAATCAAATTATAATCAAACGAAAGTAGTTGGAAACATGAAAATGTGGGGTTTTACCTTTAACGGGGGTTGACCTTTAATCTATAAAGTTTTCCTTTTTTTTTCCTTCTTAGGACCTGTTCGTTTCTCCATCCGAATGAGCCATCTGGATGGAGATGACAGTTTTGTTCGTTTATTCACTAAAAGTGCAACTTATCCGAATGGATCATCCTGATGATTTTCTGAAATTTAGGCTTAATTTTAAAGTCCATTCAGCTGAACCAATTTGGACCATTTGGATTGAGATGGTTCATTCAATATGGTATAATGTCTATTATGCCCCTGATGTAATTCACAAATTCCAAACCTAAACATAATATCATTTTGTCACACATGAAAACTGACAAAACCACAAAAAAATATTTTTCCGCGAAAACCTAAAAACAAATTTTCACGCCAAAACCCTAAAAACGCATTTACAGAAAAAATTGCAAAAACGTGTTTTCCCGCCAAAACACACTTTCTCGCGAAAACCACAAAAAACGCGTTTTCATGCCAACAATACAAAAACGCGTTTTCATGCCAACACTACAAAAACGTGTTTTCACGCCAAAACCGCAAAAACGCGTTTTTCCGCCAAAACCGTTTAACGTGTTTTCTCGCCAAAATCAAAAATTGTCGCTTTTCTGCCAAAACCGAAAAATCTCGTTTTCCCATCAAAACTAAAAAATCTCATTTTTCGCCAAAACCGAAGTTACTGTCGGTTTATTATTAATACTCTTTTTAGTTTGAAACTCTAAATTTTTTTTTCAAATACATGTTTATCAATTTTTTTGTTTACTAGAAGTTATTATCATTGTAGTAAAATTTTAACATATGATTAAATCAACATAAGGGTATTTTGGTCATTTGTTTACTAAACTCATTTGGATGGAAATGAAAATAAAGAAACAAACATAAGATCCATTTAGATGGTTCATCTAGATGAGCTATGTGGATGGACAAACAAACAGCCACAAAAATCTGAATGGATCATCTGGATAGATCTTACAAATGAATCATCTGAATGGAGATGAAAGATGCTGAAACAAACGGCCTTTTATACGCTTGAAAACATCATCTCTAATTCATGAGCATAAGCTTGGTCAACACACATAAAAAAACAGACACTAAACCCGCAAGTTTGTTTCTACCTTCAGCATTCTAACCATGTTTCATAGCAGGTCAAGATGCGGGCGATTCTCAGTTATTTCATCATCCTCTTTTGCGCCCTCTCTGCGGCCTTTCTCAACAATCTATCCTCCTGAAGGATCCCTTCCTCCCACAGCTATTAAGGATTAAAAACCTTCTTATCCATCCACTCCTCAAGTTTGATAAACATTTAGACTTACCCTTGTATTTTAGTCTGAACATTTTGGCAATAACATCAACTGGTAAGTATAATACAGAACCGTAAAACATATTGGTATGAGAAAGCCTCATTACAAAAAGGTATTCATTTACTTTTCCTTGTACAACAGATTCCATGCTGCCTCAGTGATTCTGTAATTTCCTTAAGTGGGTCTCATGCTGGACCAAAACTGCATCAATCTCCAGTAATTTGCTTACGTATTCAGAGAAACTGCACAAAACTGTAAACAACACATTGCTATGAGGATGGTTTTAGAATATAATATTTGGAGTAGGGAATCGAATCAGAAAGCAGAACAGAGGAGTTAGTCATCTCTGGGAAAAAGTTTACTTTGTTAGTTTCACAGATTGAGAGGATGGTTTTCAAGAGAGGAATGCTAACCTTTTTATAGTCGCAGATAGACCGCCTTGCAGAAAAGAAACTTTGCATTGAATGCTAGAAAGTGGTTGATGGAGTTGAGAAGGCGATAAAGACGTTGAATCCGAAGCTCGGAACGTTTCAGTTGATATGAAAGGAATATCAAACGACGCTATGAAGCCTTACTGAGAGATTCTTCACATTGATTTAAGCATCTCAATCTTTCGGATCTCCATTGTTGATGTTGGAGAACATGTTAGAAGATCGTCATTGTCGGATATCAAAGAGTACGAAGAACCATAAAATTCGATAGGACGCATAAGAGGAAGATAAAGGTTTGGCGTTATCGGACTGTCTTGTTTAAGTAATATCTTGAGCCCATACACATAACGTATCCCAATAATTATAAACACATCACTTTAATGAAACGCCGAGTTTGATGTAGAGGAGACGTGTCGCGCTGTGAATTAACGAATTTGTGATGTGACACCCTATGTGGATAGCCTAGGAGTGAAGAAAACCCTTCTTTATATGTATAGATAGATAGTTTTTTTAGAATGCGACAATAATGATTTCAGATCTAGTTTAACATTATATTCTGGGTCGACAATCTATTTCTCCACGAAAACGATGATATAACATCAGATGTCTCCCGAACTATGACATCATTCTATATATTCCCGAAGACAAAGTTTAAGATCTATTTTTACCACAAATTAAAATTTTAACACTCATTTCTCCATAAAATTAAAGTTTGAAATCTGAAAACCCATAGATCATAATTAAAATTGTTTACTGATTAGAAATAAAACCGACACCATGTAAAGTTGAAACTAAACCGAATCAAAACCCAATTAAAATCAAAATACATTTAACAAAACCAGAATTGCCGGTTTAATATTCAGACCAAATTAAATCCCTAAAATTTATAATTCTTCATCTATAAAGAACCCTAAAACTAAAAATCCCCAAATTGAAAACATATCATCATCTCTTTCTTATTACTTCAGCTATTACTTATGAGTTTTCTTCAGAAACACACCAAACATCTTTAGCATACTCCCATCCATTCTTCTTCTTCTTTAGCTGTCCTTTTTGTTCTCTTGTGCTCATCCACAGATTAAAGTGCTACCTGCTCATTCATCTATTACTTCTGACCTTTCATTCCCACAACGCCGTATATAGCTCATTCCTTAACCGAATCGCCGTTTACATTGACCATTAAAAGCTTCCTTCTCCATTCAAGTATACAGATAAAGCTTAAGTCTCTCACCTCTCCTAATTTTTCTAATTAATCTGATTTAAATCAGTCTCTCATATCTCCCACATCTCTCATTTTCCCATTGATTTATTGATTCTCGTGATGTGGACAACTCTATGTAAGCTTTGATTACGCATCATTGTTCCAGACCCAAATGAAATAACAAATATTAAAATTGAGAATTAGATGCTGAGAGACCACCATAGAGAATTCTCGGTGATGTGAATGATTTTTCCGGTGACAGAAAACATTGAAGAGGACTTAAGCCGTAGTGATTCAGTTTGATTTGGTTTAATATCGGTTTAAGTGGGTGTTTACGAATCTGTATTATGCTAGATCAAATATTTAGTTTGAACCGTTTTTCGGTTCAATTTTCAGGCTTAATGGTTTTTAATGGTTTTTTTACTGGTTTTCTAAAAAAACCAAGATTTGTGGGGAAATAGATTTTAAACTTTTTTCAGGAGATATATAGAACGAGATTATAGTTCGGGAGACATCTGATGCTATATCATAGTTTTCGTGAGAACCTTATTTAAATATATATACTTTAGCACCAAAGGAAGAGTTCTAAGTATATATATTATTATAAAAATGAAAGAGCATATATTATCTGAGAATGATTAGTTGAACTGTTTTATATATAGATGAACATTTTTGCCATGACGTGTGAAAAAATTAGAGGATTATGTTAACACAATGATTATTTGATTGTTACAAATGTTTTGATACTGAAAAATGGGATAGAGCGTTTATATTGATTAGAGAAACATAGAAAGAAACTCTTTCTAGGACACATATCTGAAAACTATCATGTGAAGAAGATCAAAATAATTAATTTCCATAACCAATACAGTAAAATATCATACATATTTCTAAAATCTACTAAATGTTAGAGAAATTACTTTTTAAATATCTTGATTGGGTGATATATACTCATTCTATTTTAATATAGTACTGATGGTATACTCCTTCTATTTTAATATAAAATGTTTTAGAGATCTTTTCTTTTACTTTACCTATTTGATGTCCTGCATGGCTTTTAAAAATATTTGTATTCTATACTAGTTTTATATTTTGGCGGTTAAATCAATAACTTATTCGTTTCTTAATTTACGTCTACGTGCTTTTGCACAAAAAAAATATTTTCTAATAAATTTAAACGAAGGAAGAGGTGGTGTGTTCTTCTAATTGGATAGGAACATGATCAATGAAATGCTGACCAGAAGAAGAAGTGGTGTGTTCTTTAAACTGATAAGAATAGGATAGGAAGAGGTGTTGTGTTCTTTTAACTGGATGAGACATGCAGACCACTAAAGCAACTTATTGTATACGATAATACGAACTTTATGAACTACGTCAAATAATCGACAAAATCATTAATAATAAATACTAGATTTGAACCCGCACGTTTGTTTTTAAAATAACATTTAAAATATAAAATAAGTTATAAAGATATATATTTAATATCAATTTTTACGGATATAATTTTATGATAATTTCAAAAAGAATTGGGATATACTATTCAATTTTGAAATTAGTTACTTAAATATATATAAAGTTTGGTCTAGACTAAATATGATAAACAAAATAATTGCATAATGGAAATGTATTTGGCTTTTTTAAAGAATGTTATTGTTTAGATGTATATAATGTTTCTGTTAGAAAATATCATATATGCATAAATTTAGGATAATTAGTTTAGTTTCTAATTAATAGTCTAACATAGACTTTTGTATGGTAGATAAAAAATAGGACTCTAAATTAATAGATTAGATGTTAAAAAGGATGATCACAATAAATACCGGAAATCAGTGGTTTGAAGTCCCAGACCGAGTGATATATAGAATCCTCGGGATCTATGAGTTTATGGTCTAACAACAACAAGAAGTTACAACAACAAAAATTGCCATATGGTTTAGGCCATCCATCTAATTTTCTTTAAATGTATTTTTATCTTTTTATCTAAAGTTTGATTAAAAATACGTATAAGAAAAACAATACTTATTTCATGAATTATGGTAACTTAAAATTCTTTTAGCATAATTATCTTGGTTTAACGGTGCTTTTTGGAAATAATTTGGGTTGGTGATACCTTTTCTTATAAACCCTGGCTAATGTTTTGACGAGTTGAGCGAATTGGAAGGCAAATAATTATATCTTTCACCCACACATACTCTCCAGTGAACATTTCTATATTAAATTAATAAGAGCTAAATACATTTATGATTCATTCATATTACGATTCTCACATATGGACAAGTATAAATGCAGATTAATGGTTGGATTTATAAGTGCCACCAACCCAAGTTAAGATGTGAGAAAAACATGCTTCAATTCGTGACCATTCGTACACATAAGACAAGAGTCACATGACTACATGTAGGCCAGGGCATTTATATATACTTGGATGTATCCTACAAAGTAGCACTATTCTTTCTCCATTCAGCAAAATTTAAGAACAGAGCATGGGAGTAATCTCTAGGAATGTAAAACCGGTTGATCCGTCCCGTCCCGTCCCGTACCGCAGCGGGCTTGTCTTCGAGCGGGTCACGGTGGGCCAGACCCGCGCGGGCTGCGGTCCATAAAATGGCTGACCAAACCCGTACCGCAAAACATGTAGGCCTTTGCGGATCGGTCCGCGGGACATAGAATTACAAACGAACATATATATGGCTCCTGGACGCTTTAAGATATGATTCAAGGCGCTTTATCAGTTTCATGACGAGTGAGTTTAGTCGATGATTGAATTGGATAAGGCAATACACTTGTTAGTTGAAGATTTTAGTTGGATCAAAACACTAGTTTATTTACTTTTGTTAGACTCCAAACATTTTAAAAATAAACAATACTTTAGTTGCTGAATCCAAATATTATAACTTATAAGTTTATAACAAATGCTTTAGTTTTCTGAATCCAAAATTATATAAAACCAACACCAAATCAAAGATGCTAATCCCAAAAATAAATAAAAAGAAAACACCAATCACACTTCTTATTCTTCATCTTTATCACCAACAAGCGACAAAAAGATAGAAATTTCTCTTCTTCACCATCAACTTCATCTTCTGCAAATAAGAATAATAGAAGTGAGTTAAAGATATATTGAAACCTAAAACTCCAAAATGTATGATAGTGTGAACAAATACATATAGGCAAAACTATGAAGAACCCATTGCGGGAACTAGATCTTCTTCTTCGGTGGAAAGTGAGTTTTCAAACATCTTATGATGACTCGAAGAAGCTCCACAAGTGCAGATCGAAGGCGCTTGGGAGACCGGAAGCATCATCGACCCTGAAATCACCATAACCGGAGCTACATAACGTCGAATTGCCTTCTCTCTCTCTCTCTCTCTCTTTCTCTCTCTATGTTTTAGGCGAAAGCAGAAATGGGGACTTAGGGTTGCAGGCCTTTAAAATCCCGCAGGTTAAGCCCATCCCGCTTTCGACCCGTCCCGTTTTCGACCCGTCCCGCTTTCGACCCATCCCGCTTTGAATCCATCCCGCGAGGCCCGAAATTTTGCGGGCTTACCAAATGGAGGCCCAATCCCGCCCTGCAGCAAGCCTTTACGGGCCAGACCCGCGGTCCAGGTCCTTGATTGCCATCCCTAGTAATCTCATAACTGTTGGGATTTCTACGGCCCATTTCCAATTTTTTATTGTCCAATTAATACAATACCGTCCAATTCAGGTTTAAAAAGCATGCCCGCATGAATTTACTTTTGAATTCATTCCCAAAAAGATTTCGTTCTAATTAAAGTAGAAATCTTATTATATTAGACATTATTTGACTAAACTTCCGATATAAGACTTGGATTGATATCTCTTATTCTCCTCCTCAAACCAAAGACCACATTCATCTTATGTCATTTCTTTCAACAAATCATTTTGGCACCATCTTGTCCCTTTAATCGCAAGGCTACTTTGAGCTATTTTGAGGATGCTCCTCTCACAACTGAACTTACAAGAACTTTTGACTTGATCTGTAAAAATCTGTAAAAATCTTACATGAGCTGTAAAAATCTCTATCACACAATGGTAACATTCTTATTCGAAAGGTATTTTGGTATTTTTGCAGATTTTCGTCATCCCGTTCTTATACCAATTGTTATGATTTGTACAGCTCATGCCCGCATGGATATATTTTTAGATTCATTCCCAAAGGATTTCGTAATAATCATATTAGGATATCTTATTATATCTTAGACATTATTTGTCTAAATTTTCGTTGAAAGACTTGGATTCACGTCTCTTAATAACCAACATAAAGCTTTAAACATAACTGATTTGCATGAGTTATGTAATTTCCCTCGCCTATCAACTTAATAAAGTGGTGGGAGAGGGGGGAGGGGAGTTGGATTTCAATATTTCAACTGAATATATCGGAGCATTTACATTGCTAAAATACTCTAAAGTAAAATTAGCATTTAATATAATGTAATAATTATCTGCGGAAGCCCCCTTGGTACAATGGTTTGACCAATGGTTCATTAATGCTTCTACACCATGAGATCTGGTTTCAATTCCCGGAGAAGACGAAATTATGTGAATTAAAGGAGAAAAAACTTACAAGAGATCTATAACATGACGCAAGGAATACCGTTAAGCGTGGATCCGATAAGACGGTTCAGGTGATGCAGTCAAGTGTAAATCCTCATACGACAGGTAGAATTGTCGGCTGTAAAATCGTCTGTAATATTTCTCATATTTGTAATAACATAATTATCCAGCGTTAAAAAAAAATATAATAATTATCTAAATAATTTTTTTTCTAACAAAGGAAGTTGAGCAATTTAGTAAAAACACATGTTCATGACTTTTAACAAAAAAAATAAAATCAAAATTAGATATGGTAAGTTCATTTCATTACAACGAATCTGTTTTCTTCTTGTTTTCTTTAATTACATTGGTAAGCTGAATTTAGTCCCGACTGATCCAAAAGATGAGAAATTCCCTTCGCTTTATCAACCCAATAAATTAAAGAGTTTGGACCAAAGCCGAGACACAGAGTGGATCACACTCAGCTCAATCGTTCTCAAGTACGTTCAACCCAATTTTTTTTTTTTTTTACAAATATACTTCTTCAGACTCTAAAGCTATTAACCACCATACCACCATAAAGCTGGTTAAGAGCACTAACTCTAGCAACGTGCGACGTGTTCAAGGAAGATAATAAAAAATTAGAGTGGACAGAAAGAAAATAACATAAACTAGAGTGACATATTAACGACTACATTAAGTTTCCATCAATTGTTTTATAATATACTTTCCAAAACGTCCTTTTTACCCCAAGACATTACAATATCTATCTACTCTAGCCAGTGTTATTGTGGCAACGCGACGTGTTCGAAATAATGCATATGGGGACCGACGCGACGTCTTCAACGAACATCACGTGGTTTAATACAAGGAGGTTGTCGAAAGTTAAACTGATCACATTTTGGACTAATAATTTACTAATCATTTTAGTCCAAACTTAATCCAATATCTAGAATCATCCTCCACCTCCTTAGAATAAAAATCTAGATATTCTCATAGAATTATCTAGATAATTATAATAAAAAATCTTAGATATTATGGTAGAATTCTCTAGATTTATGATTAAAATATGTAAGATATTTTGTATTTTGGCGGCTATAAATACCTCCATTCTCCTTTCACTTTGTATCACCAAGAAATAATCAAGTTTGTAACAAACTTTCAAGTAATAATAAGAGTCATCTTCTAAGTTATAAAATCTTTATTCTTCACAAAGCTTCTTTCTCTTCAAACACTTAAACACTTTCTCCATCTTTATAAAGTTTTTCATTCCAACAAAGTGGTATCAGAGCTACAAGTTCACAAAATTTCTTTCTCTTCAAACACTTTAAACACTTTCTCCATCTTTATAAAACTTTTCATTCCAACAAAGTGGTATCAGAGCCACAAGTTCCTTTTGAAGATGGCAAATAATGGTGTTCCCTTCCAAGTTCCATTGCTCACTAAGAGCAACTATGACAATTGGAGTCTTAGGATGATGGCTATCTTAGGAGCACATGATGTGTGGGAGATAGTCGAGAAAGGCTTCGTTGAACCGGAGAATGATGGTGGTTTATCTCAAACACAAAAGGATGGTTTGAGAGATTCAAGGAAGAGAGACAAGAAGGCTCTCTGTCTAATCTATCAAGGATTAGATGAAGATACATTTGAGAAGGTTGCTGGTGCAAGGACGTCCAAAGAAGCATGGGAGAAGCTCCAGACATTTTACAAGGGAGCGGAACAAGTTAAGAAGGTACGTCTTCAAACTCTAAGAGGAGAATTTGAAGC
>NC_027750.1:62044700-62045577 GCF_000695525.1 Brassica oleracea var. oleracea
GTAAGAATCATGGAGAAAGTTCTTAGATCATTGGATTCAAAATTCGAGCATATCGTCACTGTGATTGAAGAGACAAAAGACTTGGAGACTATGACAATGGAGCAACTTCTTGTATCACTACAAGCTTATGAAGAAAAAAAAAAGAAGAAAGAAGATATTGTGGAGCAAATTCTCAAGATGAGAATTGATCACAAGGAAGAAAGTGGCCGAAGCAATCTAAGACGTGGTGGCGGTCATTTCCGAGGACGAGGTCGTGGTGTAAATGGACGAGGTTGGAGACCATATGAAGACAACTTCAACCAAAGAGGAGAGAATTCATCAAGAGGTCGTGGAAGAGGAAACCCAAAATCAAGGTACGATAAATCAAGCATCAAATGCTATAGTTGCGGAAAGTTTGGACATTATGCTTCTGAATGCAAAACTCCAAACAACAATAGAGTTGAAAAGAAGTCCAACTATGTTGAAGAACGACGTAAGGAAGAAGATATGCTGTTGATGGCTTACAAGAAGGATGAGCCAAATAAAGCAATTCAAGATGAGTTTTCCAAAGGAGTCAGAGACAAGAGCAAGAAAACCACTAGAACTCATACATACAGATGTATGTTGTCCGATCAAACCAAGTTCACTTGGTAAGAGTAACTATTTCCTTTTCTTTATCGATGACTTTTCAAGAAAAACATGGGTTTACTTTTTGAAACAAAAATCAGAAGTGTTTGAAAATTTCAAAAAGTTCAAAGCCCATGTTGAGAAGGAAATTGGTCTTAAGATCAAGTCCATGAGATCGGATCGAGGAGGAGAATTTATGTCCAAAGAGTTTCTGAAATATTGTGAAGATAATGGCATCCGAATACAGTTGACGGTGCCAAGAACCCCTCAA
>NC_027750.1:62045598-62046967 GCF_000695525.1 Brassica oleracea var. oleracea
ACAATACTTGAGATGGCAAGAAGCATGCTCAAGAGTAAGAAGCTACCAAAGGAGTTTTGGGCGGAAGCAGTTGCTTGTGCGGTTTATATATCAAACCGAATCTCCAACAAAAAGTGTTTTAGGAAAGACACCACAAGAAGCTTGGAACGGAAGGAAGCCCGGTGTATCGCACTTAAAAGTCTTTGGAAGCATTGCTCACGCTCATGTTCCAGACGAGAAGCGGAGCAAACTAGATGACAAAAGTGAAAAGTACATCTTCATTGGGTATGATGCTAACTCCAAAGGCTACAAGCTTTACAATTCTGAAACAAAGAAGACAATAATTAGTCGGAATGTCATCTTTGACGAAGAAGGAGAATGGGATTGGAGATCAAATAATGAAGACTACAACTTCTTTCCATCCTTTGAAGAAGAGAATGTGGAGCAACCGAGAGAAGAGCCAGCTACACCACCAACTTCACCAACAACAAGTTCTCAAGGAGATGAAAGCTCAAGTGAAAGGACTCCACGTTTTAGAAGTCTACAAGACATCTATGAGGTAACCGAAAATCAAGACAATCTTACTCTATTTTGCCTATTTGCGGATTGCGAGCCTATGAACTTTGAAGAAGCCCAAGAAAAGAAGTCATGGAGAAGTGCAATGGATGAAGAAATCAAGTCGATTCAAAAGAATGATACATGGGAGTTAGCTTCACTTCCAAATGGACACAAGGCAATTGGTGTGAAGTGGGTGTACAAGGCAAAGAAGAACTCTAAAGGAGAAGTTGAAAGGTACAAGGCAAGATTGGTGGTAAAAGGCTATAGTCAAAGAGCCGGGATCGACTATGATGAGGTATTTGCTCCAGTTGCTCGCTTAGAAACGGTTAGACTAATCATTTGATTGGCAGCCCAAAAGAGTTGGAGGATACATCAAATGGATGTCAAATCAGCCTTTTTAAATGGAGACCTTGAGGAAGAAGTCTACATTGAGCAACCACAAGGCTACATAGTCAAAGAAGAAGAAGACAAAGTCTTAAGGCTAAAGAATGCGCTTTATGGATTAAAGCAAGCACCAAGAGCATGGAACACTCGGATTGATAAGTACTTCAAGGAGAAAGACTTCATCAAGTGTCCATATGAGCATGCACTTTATAACAAAACTCAAAACAATGATATATTGATTGCATGCTTATATGTTGATGACTTAATATTCACTGGCAACAATCCGATTATGTTTGAAGATTTCATGATGGAGATGACAAAGGAGTTTGAGATGACCGGCATTGGATTGATGTCATACTACCTTGGCATAAAAGTAAAGCAAGAAGAAAATGGAATCTTCATTACTCAAGAAGGCTATGCTAAAGAGGTGCTTAAGAAGTTCAAGATG
>NC_027750.1:62047083-62056369 GCF_000695525.1 Brassica oleracea var. oleracea
ACATCCTACACGCAGTTGGAGTTGTGAGTCGATACATGGAGCATCCAACAACAACTCATTTCAAGGCAGCCAAGAGGATCGTACGCTATATCAAAGGTATAATCAACTTTGGCTTGTATTACTCTATTTCTGACGATTACAAGCTTGTTGGATATAGCGATAGCGATTGGGGTGGAGACGTAGATGATCGGAAAAGCACAAGTGGCTTCGTGTTTTTCATTGGAGAAACCGCTTTCACATGGATGTCAAAGAAGCAACCAATTGTCACTCTTTCTACTTGTGAAGCGGAGTATGTGGCAGCTACTTCATGTGTTTGCCATGCTATTTGGTTACGAAACTTGCTAAAGGAGTTGAACCTACCACAAGAGGAGCCAACAAAGATCTTTGTGGATAACAAGTCGGCAATAGTATTGGCAAAGAATCCAGTCTTCCATGATCGAAGTAAGCATATCGATACTCGTTATCACTACAGTAGAGAATGTGTTACCAAGATGGATGTGCAGTTAGAGTATGTGAAGACAAATGATCAAGTAGCTGATATCTTCACCAAGTCACTCAAGCGAGACGACTTTATCAAAATGAGGAGTTTGCTAGGAGTAACCAAATCAAGTTTAAGAGGGGGTGTTGAAAGTTAAACTTGATTTGGATCACATTTTGGGCTAATAATTTACTAATCATTTTAGTCGAAACTTAGTCCAATATCTAGAATCATCATCCATTTCCTTAGAATAAAAATCTAGATATTCTCATAGAATTATCTAGATAATTATAATAAAAAATCTTAGATATTATGGTAGAATTCTCTAGATTTATGATTAAAATATGTAAGATATTTTGTATTTTGGAGGCTATAAATACCTCCACTCCCCTTTCATTTCGTATCACAAAAAAATAATCAAGTTTGTAACAAAATTTCAAGCAATAATAAGAGTCATCTTCTAAGTTATAAAATTTTTCTTCTTCCTAAAAGGTTACATTGCATTCCCTTTAAATTCCTGGCCAACCATCTTCTTCTTTCATCTGCAAACACACAATAACTCGGGGAAAAAAGCCTCTCTCCAATGGCGTTTCCTCGTAGCAACTCTATTTTTTTCTTCACCTTCCTTCTATTTGCTGTCTTAATCAATACGGCCATCTCTTCTCGCGTCTCACCCTTCATCAAGCTCCCCACCTCCGTCGACGAGTCTCTCTCTTCCTCTCTTGAGTCCTACTGCGCAAGCTGGAGATTGGCCGTCGAGACCGACAATGCCGGAAAGTGGACGGTGGTTCCTTCCCAATGTGTTAGCTCTCTTGAAACTTATTACGATAAAGGCCAGTTTGACAAGGACTACAGTGTAGTCGCTGGTTACGCCTACGCCTACGCTAAAACGATCACGGTAAAGGGAGACGGCAAGGACGCTTGGGTCTTTGACATAGATGAGACGCTCCTCTCGAACCTCGAGTATTACAAGGCTCATGGTTACGGGTAATGATGCTCATTGTAGATTTTAGCTATTGGATTTTGTTGTCTAGTGGCTTGTTTCAGTGGTTAGAAGGCTATTGGCAGAATTGGTCACTGACATAGTCAATTGAAACATTAGTTTTTGGATCCCAATTTTTTTTCAAGTTAATATCTATGAACATAGATATCTAAATTGTTTGAACAAAATAAAAATATATCTAAACTGTTAAAAGAAAAATTCTCTATATTTCTTAGTAAATTGTTTGAGGTCCCGAAAATATCAGAAACTGCATTATTTTTGAGTAGGCTATGGACTGAGTTTCCAGGCTACCAGTATCTATGCAAATTTTCGCTTTTTCTTTCTTTGTCAATATATACACATCTAGATAGATCTGGTTCCCTCTTTAAGATTTTTGGTGCTATTTTAATTGTTGGTTTTTCTTGTCGTACCAAGCAGTTTGGTTGAATACTGTTTCTTGTCGATTTAGGTCTGAGCCTTACAACTCGCTTGCTTTCAACGAGTGGGTGCTACAAGGTACAGCCCCAGGGTTTGCTGCGAGTTTGAAACTGTTTAACCGTCTCAAGAAGCTTGGTTTCGCTCTCATTCTGCTAACTGGCCGGGACGAGGTTCAAAGGAGTGTTACCGAGCAAAATCTCCTGGACGCCGGTTATTCCGGCTGGGAGTATCTCCTGTTGAGGTAACCTATACCAAACTTATATCTCGTATCTTTAGTTTAAAACTCCAGGACTCGTCTGATCTAGTTCTGTAACTTTCAAACCTTAAACCACTATATCTTTGACTATGGATTTAAACTTTGGTGGTAAAAGTTGTTTGATCTTTGATTATTGATTTAAAATTTGGTGGTCAATATGTTGATGGTAATATGTTACTAGCTACTATCAACATTTAAAAACAAAAAGAAAAAAATTGGGTTACTAATGATATCAAGATACTAAGGTTTCTTCTTCTTCTTTTTTTGGGTTAATGTGATTAATTTAGGGGTCACGAAGATCAAGGGAAGGCAGCTGTACAATACAAATCAGAGCAGAGATCAAGAATGGTTAAGAAAGGCTACAGACTCCATGGAAATACTGGCGATCAATGGAGTGACCTTCAAGGTTTTTCTGTGGCCGATCGTTCTTTCAAAGTCCCAAATCCAATGTACTACATTCCTTGATCATTGGCTGTTGCAGGAGCTTTTAATAATTTATGTTTTAATAAGAAGTTACGAAAGTCTTTCGTGATTTTGGTCCGAAAACAAACCAGTCTAATAATATGTGAATTTTTTACTCTCTATGACACTTTATGTCTTATGTATTACTCAATAAGACACTTCCTGTTTGCCACATGCATTATGGTTGCGTAAAGTCTTTCATGCCCTCATATTTGACCAGACTACACAAAAACTAACTAGAGAAAACTAACCATGGTTCTTTTATTTTAAACAAAATTCATTTTTTTAATGAAAAGCATAAGTTTCTCTCTCCATACCCAATTTCAAAACGCAGATCCATTTTCTCTTTCCCAAATCCTCAGTCTTGATTTTGTATCTATCTTCACTTCGTCCTTCATCATAAGTTTCTCTTTCCATACCCAATTTGAAAACGCAGATCCATTTTCCCTTTGCCAAATTCCCAATCCTGATTTTGTATCTATCTCCACTTCGTCCTTCATCGTCCGACGACGGAGAACTAGCGAAAGGCCCTTGACAAAATCGAAGCCAAAGAAAAAATCCAAGATGCCTCAAGAAATCCAAGATCGATCATGCTTTCTTATCTAAGTTTGGTTTCTTACTTTAAAAAGTTTCAATCTTTAGATGCAATTAAGGAAAATTCGATTTCAAGATTCTCCGTTCAAGCTCATCAAGCCACCGTGTTCTGCATCTCAGCCGTTATGTTATGCTCTGAAACTCGTCGATTTTGTGTATGCGGCTCACTCTTCCTCGCGAGCTCAGCCGCTATTTTTTTTATCGAACCACCCTCTCTCTCTCCAACATCACTTTTTTTTTTATCGAACCACCCTCTCTCTCTCCAACATCACTTTTTTTTTTATCGAACCACCCTCTCTCTCTCCAACATCACTTTTTTTTTTATCGAACCACCCTCTCTCTCTCCAACATCACTTTTTTTTTTATCGAACCACCCTCTCTCTCTCCAACATCACTTTTTTTTTTATCGAACCACCCTCTCTCTCTCCAACATCACTTTTTTTTTTATCGAACCACCCTCTCTCTCTCCAACATCACTTTTTTTTTTATCGAACCACCCTCTCTCTCTCCAACATCACTTTTTTTTTTATCGAACCACCCTCTCTCTCTCCAACATCACTTTTTTTTTTATCGAACCACCCTCTCTCTCTCCAACATCACTTTTTTTTTTATCGAACCACCCTCTCTCTCCCCAACATCACATTTTTTTATCGAACCACCCTCTTTCTTCAACATCAATTATTGAATTCTAGATCTACTTTCTTCAATTCGCCTACCCTAATTTCACAACCCAGACTCTCTTTTCCCTCATCAACTTTCGAAGAACACCATTCACTCAGAAAACCCGCTGTTTGTTTTGATTATGTGACCTCGTCCACACAAAATTCCTCATCGTTTCTCATCTTATTGAATATGACGAAAGTCTCGCAAGCGAGCTGAGGCAAGAGCAAGGCTTGCGGTGGTCTTCATGCTCGGAATCCACCATTGCGGTTGTTTTCGTCGTAGCTTTCAATTGCAGAGGGAAGCTCGCGCAACATGGTCGAATTCTTATTTTTTATACATCTAGTCCTTTAAATTTTGACTATTTTCAATTTGACCCCAACAAAACTTTGGAAGATTTTGAACTTTAAACTAGATCTCTCTCTCTTACGTTCACACAAACATGTTCAAGGTGTATTTTTAGGATTGATTATCAAAAATTATATGTAAACACAAAACTGTACATATGAATTTATCCACATAATTCACTATTCTATGTTCGGGTACTACTATCTTTTCACATTTTTCATATTTGTTTTGTCCATGTCCATATCTTTTTACGTCCAAACTTTTATTATCCATGTCCACACACATTTGTTCACCAAAGTGGCTTACACAAAATACATGTACATAAACACTACACGGTATGCATAAAGCACTTGTCCACAGATACTAAGAAATTATGTAAGATGATTAGGAATATAAGAACTTGTCCAAGAAAACACATCCATGAAACTTAGTTCATGAGACCTCATCCACGAAAATTTTAAAGATATTTTCTACATTTTTCACCATCCATGTCCACATCCTTTTATGTTCACGTATTTTTCTTACATGTTCACAATTTTGCATCCACACTTCTTATGTCCATACATTTTTTTTATATAATTGTTGAAATATATAAAATATACATATGAAAATGGATGTTAAAAAATAGAGAAAAACAAATTACAATTTATTGTAGTAATTATACTTTCTCCAAATGTCTTAAACTCTGAGAAAAAAACAAATAAAAACATAAGAACTTTGCAAAAAAAACAAAAATAAGTTGAGAAAAAAATAAATAAAATAAAAAAATGCAACCATCCTCTAGTTTCCCTTAACCAAGCGTTAGGGGTACTACCGTAAAACCACAAGAGGTGGAAGAAGACAATGTGTCCCTCCAGTGGAAAGTGTCTTATCATGACAAAAAAGAGAAGAAAGTGTCTGAGAAGGTAACACACTCATAATATGTACCATGTTCCTTTTCTAGTATGATTTTAGTTTCAATGCTTCTTTTTTTGTTTCAATGCTTTTTACTTATTTTCAATGCCAGACCTCTAAAAACGTGACGAATATTTTTAAAAATATTTAGATAATAATTATTACTGTAATAGATAAAAAATAATTTATTAATTTATGATTTCTAGAAATTAATAAATTATAATAATAACATACTCGATTAAGACTCTGCAAACTTGATATCTGTGTAAATTCTATTAATTGTAAATCATGATATTTAATCTAATAATATATATATATATATATATATATATATATATATATATATATTTAGTATATGTTATAAATCATATTGTGGATGTCCATAACCGGTCTTGTCCATAACCGGCCTAATATCTAGAGAGAGAGACGGCCGCAGCCGGAGAGAGAGAGAGAGAGAGGCGGCTTAAACTTAGAGAGAAGGGGAAACCCTAGTTTCCTATTCCTTGTATTTGTACACTTTCCATATTTATGTCTTTCCATTTATCTCTTTGTAATTCTCATATATAAGGGCATCTTATGATTGAGTAATAATGAGAAGAACTTACAGATTTCAATCCTTAAGTTTACAACACGTTATCAGCACGAAACTCTAAATCCCTGAGCTAAGAAACCAAATCGAAAAACCCCTAAAACCCTAACCCTAGCCGCGACCCGACGAACCCTAATTCCCGATCGCGTCTCTTGCATCCCAACCGAGGCGTTCCCGATCCGATAGCCTCAGCTCGCGATCCGTCTCAGCTCAGCACTCAGACGACCTCAGACTCAACTCGCATCCCAGATGGCCCGCGTTCCCGATCCGACGTTCGCGACTCGATAGGAGCGACTCGACCCATTCCAGCTCGTGTCTCCGATCAACTTCAATCCGCGTGTGTCCAGCTCACAATCAGCACACATCCGATGATCAAGGCGTTCCCAATCAGCTCGTGTCCAGCTCGCGGATAGCTCACATTCGTTCATGTTCGTATTGCAGCTCGCGGTTCATCCTTCTTGGTGGTCCGGTTTCAACAATCATCTAGGTTAAAAGGTAATTCGAAATCTAAGAACCTATGATCGAATTTGGATTGTTTGATAAAGAATGAAACCCTAAAATCCTAATCTTTATGATAAAAGCCATAGGATAATAGATCAAACCCTAATGAGTAAATCGAAGCTCAAACGTTCGATACCTCAAACCCTAAATCGAGATTGATCTATTGATCAATTAAAATCAAAATCTTTGATGGTTTTGAATCTCAAAAAAATCTCCTTTGATCTAAGATCTAAAATCAAAATCTTTGATTGTTTGAATTTGAATCTTGATTGATTGTTTTGATCACCTAGAATTGTTGCTAAGATTATTTAAACTCGATTTTGGTATTGAATTGATTGAAACCCGAATATTGATAGCTTTGATAGTTTTAAATTAAAATCACGAAGACCATATCATCTCGTGGCCGTGCGGCCTTGTTGCATTCATACCTAACTTGATCACATTGATTGATTGCAATTACACTTAGAACCTTATGCTAGGATGGTATTAAATTGAAATCAAATAAGCCGCATGATTGTTCTTTGACTTGGCCGGGAAGTTTTGATTGCATCATGAACTGATAGAAATCATCTATGCTAGGATTGCAATGAACTTAATGCATTAAACCGAACTGATTGCATTCATAGTCGTGCGGCTTGTTATCTGTCTTGGCCGAGAGGCTTCATTGTTGGCCGTGAGGCTTCCTCGTTGGCCGTTAAGGCTTATTGCTTTGTTTGATCATTAGAATTGCTAAATTATGTAATCTATGATTTGAGATGTCAAAAATCAACCTGGATTTTGCTGCCCTAAATCTCTTTGGAGATAATTATTTACAGTGGGCATTGGATACAAAGATTATCCTAAAGTAAAAAAGACTTGGTGAATGTATCATAGAAGGCAATAATGCCAAATGAGAAAAATTGATACATGGCAATATTAATTATTCGCCATTATCTTATTGAGAGTCTCAAAGATCAGTATTTGACAATTGAGAATTTTCTAGACCTTTGGACAGAATTCAAATCGAGATATGACACCAAAGAAAGGTGTTACTACCAAAAGCTATGGAGGAATCTCAGAATACAGGACTACAAGTCCATGGATGAGTCTATTGCTAGCTAAGCCTCCAATACTAATGAGAAACAATAAATTGAGACCTCCTGGATCAACCCCATTACCTGAAGCCAATAAGGCCGCAAAAAAAAAAAGAATCCAAAGAATCTAACCACGTCCAGAATGATAGACCACACGGCCATGGCCGTGGAGGGTAGAAAGGACGTGGCCATGGCCACTATTATATATTTGGCCGTGGGAACCACTATGGAAAAGGCCATGGGTATCAACCTAATTTGATACCATGGTCGAGGCAGAGACCGTGGTATATCCTTTAAACCACAAAGCTCGACCAAATCAGTGGCCATAGATGTGAAATGGGGAACCATTGGGCTAAGATATGTAGGACTCCCAAACATCTTTGTGACCTATATCAAGAGAGTCTGAAAGGGAAGAATCCTGAAGCCCACTTGGTATATAAAGATGATAAAGATGATTTTGATCATGAAAGAGATGATCCTACGGAATATGAAACTTCTGATTGCCTAAAAGAATAATGTTGATTTCGACTTCTGGGTTTTTATTTTGCTTTTATACTTGCTTTGTTTTATCACTTTGAATTTATTTTATTGCTTTGTTTGCTCCGAACTTAATAAAAGGAATGAATGATTTTTCAAATATATAAGTTTATAAGAAAGATAGTTGCGGGTATAGCCATTCTCATGATAAGCTACGACCAAACTAAAGAAATTTAATGATTTATATTCACTCATAGAAGCCCATTGAGTTTAAAAGATATAAGAGTGGTTTCCATATTGAAACAATAGGCAAAGGAAATAAAAAGTTCCTTTTCTTTTAGATATATAAAATTTGCCCAAGACCATAGAAAAATGGTCGAAACTATACCTGCATTCTCTACTGGTCTTTACTATGCCAAGATCACGATGATAGTGGCTAAATATCTGCGAAAAATATTCACTTTATGGCATAACCGGATTGGCCATTCTGGTTCATACATGATGCGAAATTGATATACAAATGAGCACACATTGAAAGAAAGAGTTATCCCAAAGAATCTCACGTATGTAGCATGTACACAAGGGAAACTCATTGATAGGCCATCACTAGTAAAAGAGACTAAGTAAATAATAAACTGGTGAATACATGTCTCAAGCATATAAATGATTATGGTATGTCCATGGGGGTAAGTATGGACAATTCCGTGATACATGTCCATACCAAGTACGGCTTGGCCGAAATCTTTTATTAAACACATACAGCTGATTGCTAGACCATTAGTTATGAGGTCAAAACTCCCAGTCACAGCTTGTGCCACACGAAATTTACATGCATCTAAGTTAATACGCATCAGGCCATTTAGTGAACATAGATATTCCCCATCGATTAGATATCGGGTCAAGAGCCAGACATATCCCATCGTAAGACATTTGGATGTGTCGTCTATATACAAATTACTCCACCACAGAAAACTAAGATGGGACCTCAAAGGAGGATGGGGATATATGTTGGATATGACTCTCCCACGATTATTAAGTACCTTGAGCCAAATATGAGTGATCAGTTTGAGGCCAGGTACACGGATTAGGGGGAGAAAGTAATAAGCTGGTAAAAGAGTAAAATAAATTACATGGAATCATACATCCTTATATTGGCAAGATCCTCGGACTCAAGAATGAGATTTAGAAGTCCAAAATAGTATACAAAATCTAGCTTAAACAATTGCCATATTCCGTTACTGACCCGAATTGAATGACTAAGTCATATATACCAGCTGTAAACTGTAAATGCACCAAATTCGAATTGATGTTCAAGAAGGACACAATCAAGTTGCTACTGAGTCTAAGGCACGTTTGAAACGTGGTAGACCAATAAGTTCCAAAGATAAGATCCCTCGGATATTAAAGAAAGGTGCTAATAAATCCGTGGACGAGGGAATCCTAGACATGGTCGATCCTAAGATGGACAAACTTAAAAGCCACGGCCGTGGATGAGGAAACCATAAACATGGTTGTACCTAAGGTGCCTAACAAT
>NC_027750.1:62056381-62056697 GCF_000695525.1 Brassica oleracea var. oleracea
TTATGTCATGTCCGGGACACAAATGGAACAAGAGAAAGAATGTCGACATTGATGATATATTTGCATGCAGTGTAGCACTTGAGATTATGAAATGAATGAGGATCATGAACCCACGTCCATAAATGAGTGCACTGCACTCAACAAATAAGATTAGATCAAATGGAAAGGGGACGTGGAGTTAAGTTCATTCACAGTTCGGACACCTCTAGATGTAAAACCAGTTGGACAAAAATGAGTCTTTGTGAAAGAAATGATACATGGCGAGATAGCAAGATATAAGGCACGGCCATATGCACAAGGATTCTACAAAGAACAG
>NC_027750.1:62056851-62058046 GCF_000695525.1 Brassica oleracea var. oleracea
AGTTGTCAAATGCAACAGGTTCTCGAGAACTAAAGTATACAAGCATATTCTAATGATCTAAAATATCCTAGGAACCTCTGGAGAGACTTTCAAACGATTATCTAAAGAACGAGATTGAAATGAAAATTTGGGACAAACAAAGTTTTGTTTAGGATTACAAATTGAAAATATTAAAAGATGGAATCCTTGTGCATCAAAGGACTTATAGAAAGGTATTCAAATGGTTTTAACATGGACCAAAGCTCGTCCATTAAGTTGTCCCATAAGGTCCCTTGGTCCGGACACAAACCCATTGTAAGTCCCAAGAAGGACATGGTTGTGAGTACCCCTGACTTGGACACGGATCCTTTGGTTCCAAGAAGGACAAGAAATATGTCCTTGGTCCAGTAAAGTCCCTTACCCAAGTGCCATTGGCGCCTTGATGTAATAGGCAAGTCATACTAGGCCGGACATGTGTTCTTGCCGTGAATCTCTTATATATGTTTAGCTCATGTTCGACCATGAGGCACTGGAAATAAAGACATACACATCCCTTACCGTAAGTACTATTGGCACCTTGCCTTGATGTATTTGTTATGTCATAGACATCCGGACATGAGTATTGATGTAAACCTATTGTCTAGGTTTAGGTCATGTCTGAACATAAGGGACTAGGACAAGATAAAATACATCCTATGTTACCTACAAGGAACTAAAATTTGAGATTACATTATACTAACCAAAACCCAAAGAAGGGTTAATATGTTTTTGATTGATACAGGTTATCTCTCGGATCCACAATAATAGATCACAGGCAAGTTATGTCTTTGCAACGCGGTAGCACTACTTTACCTTGGTATTGAGACCATTAGTCATTGGCGTCCATGAAGCTCAACCATCAGGTTGGGATGCGCCAACTTGAATAACATATACGGAGGTACAAATCAGGGGGAGTATACGTGTTGTACTCTTTTTCCTTCACCATGGTTTTGTCCTACTGAGTTTTCCTGGTAAGGTTTTAATGAGGCAACATCCAAATCGTATTACAATCCCTGTATGGTTATGGCATCCAAGGAGGAGTGTTATAAATCATATTGTGGAGGTCCATAACCGGCGTGGTCCATAACCGGCCTAATACCTAAACTACAAGAAAACAGCGGTATTCTGATGGATATTCCGACGGAAAATGAAATCCTCGGAATATCCCGAGGAATTT
>NC_027750.1:62058146-62062156 GCF_000695525.1 Brassica oleracea var. oleracea
TTCCTGTGTGATGGATTACTTTGGAAAATTGTCGAAAAAATGGGAAGAGTTGTTGAACTGCAAGCCCATTCCGACCTGTACGTGTGCAGCAGGAGAGATCTATGCAAAGGAGTATGAAGCAGAGAAGGTTCACCAGTTCCTAATGGGATTGGATGATTCACGTTTCAGCAATGTTGTCACAAATATCATTCAAATGGAACCATTGCCAGATCTTAACTCTGCTTATCAAAGAGTGATCCGAGAAGAAAAGAGATTGGGGAGCTCACGCCTTGAGACGAAGGAGGCGCCAGTGGGATTTACGATGAAAAGTGTTCAGCGAGAAGGAGACGATGATCAAACAGTGAGTGCGGCGATGGCTGCGGTTGCAAAGAGTCGTTCCTCGATAGTGTGTAGCAACTGTGGCAGAGCTGGACACGAGAAGAAGGAATGTTGGCAGCTCATTGGATTCCCTGAGTGGTTTACAGAAAGAAATCAGGCAAGTGGTAGAGGTGGCAGAGGAAGAGGTGGCAGAGGAAGATCAAACTCCACACGAGCTAATGCGGTTCAAGCTGGAAACTCTGCCGGTAATCAAGGATCATCAGTTCCACAGTTGACTTCTGAACAATGGGCGTCTCTCACATCATTGCTCGAACGTCAGAAGCCGTCTCCAATCCCGGATCGGTTGAATGGTATGGTACAAACTGGTGAGGTTATCATTGATACTGGTGCGTCGCATCACATGACAGGGGACTTGATGTTGTTAGTTGATGTTCAACATATAGTCCCTTGTCCAGTGAGCTTTGCGGATGGAAGCCAGGTTATGGCTACTAAAAGTGGTTGTCTGCGTTTGTCCGCAAAGTTGAAATTGGATCATGTCTTATTTGTTCCAAATTTGAATTGTACTTTGTTATCTGTTGCGAAGTTACTGAGGCAAACTGGTTGCGTGGCTGTATTCACAGATACGTTGTGTATTTTGCAGGACCGTTTTACGAGGACTCTGATTGGAGCCGGTGAAGTTAAAGATGGTGTCTATGTTTATCGGGATGTAACAGTGGCGAGGGGTCACAGAGTTAAAGCTTCAGAGGATCAGGCTGTGTGGCATCGTCGTCTAGGACATCCTGCTTATGGTGTTTTGAGTTTTTTACCTTTTGTATCTGGTGTTAAAGACGTCCCAAACAAGTTTGGTGGATGTGATATTTGTTTTCAGTCTAAACAAACAAGAGAAGTGTTCTCAGAAAGTCTTAATAAAAGTTTAGCTCCATTTGATTTGATTCATGTTGATCTTTGGGGACCCTATCGTGTATCTTCTTCGTGTGGAGCAAAATACTTTCTCACAATTGTAGATGATTTTTCAAGAGCTGTATGGATCCATCTACTGCTTGAGAAAAGTGAGGTAAAGAAAGTGTTGCCGAATTTCCTCAATCTCACACATCGACAGTTTGGTAAACTGGTCAAGACGGTGAGGAGTGATAATGGGACAGAGTTTATGTGCTTGTCGAACTACTTTGCAGAGAAAGGAATAGTTCATCAGACATCTTGTGTGAGCACTCCTCAGCAGAACGGGCGTGTAGAGAGAAAGCATAGGCATATACTCAATGTCGCGCGCTCGCTACTCTTTCAGGCTAGTCTTCCTGTTCGGTTTTGGGGAGAGAGTGTTCTAACAGCAGCTTATCTCATAAACAGGACACCGACGAAAGTACTGAATGGAAAGACGCCGTATGAGTGCTTGTATGGGAAGCCACCATCGTATGCAGTGGTGAAGACATTCGGGTGCTTGTGCTTTGTGCACCAAGCAAGAAGAGACAAAGACAAGTTTGGAATACGGAGTAAGAGATGTGTTTTTGTTGGATACCCTTTTGGAAAGAAGGGATGGAAGGTGTATGACATGGACAAGAATGAGTTCTTTGTCTCTAGGGATGTGGTATTTGATGAGGAGTGTTATCCTTATGAAAAAAAAGAAGTAGCTGAGACTGATATGGTGCCGCAGATGATGTCTGTGTGTGATGATGAAATCTACTCCGTGAAGGGGAGCGGTGAAGTAATCACTGCTGACACTGCTGGTGAAGTAGCTACCGCTGATACGGAGGTGGCTCAGAGAACAGAAGCTGAGATGCACATACAAGTGCAGGAAGAAACGCCGCAAGTTAGTGATCAGACTGCGCCAGAGGAGGCTCTTGGACGTGGACATAGAAAGACAGTTCCATCAGTCAAACTACAAGATTATGTAGTCTACAATGCACAAGTCGGTTCTGATAAACATGACACCATCACCGGTCTGCGATCAGATGTCTCCTCGGCGGTGCCAGGTAAGACACAAGTACTTTATCCCATTACTGATTATGTATCTGATGATCAATTCTCAGAGCACCACAAGGCCTTTCTCGCAGCCGTTAGTGCTGGAGTGATACCTAAAAATAACAAAGAGGCCTTTGCAGATAAGAGATGGAACAAGGCAGTGAAAGGCGAAGTTCATGCTCTTGAGTTGAATCGTACATGGGATGTTGTGGATCTTCCTGCAGGAAAAAAAGCGATTGGAAGTAAATGGGTGTTTACAATCAAGTACAACGCAGATGGAACAGTAGAGAGAAACAAAGCGAGGCTAGTGTGTTGTGGTAATCATCAGGTGGAAGGTGTGGACTATGAGGAAACTTTTGCGCCCGTTGCGAAGATGGATACGGTGCGCACACTACTGGAGGTTGCAGTGGCAAAGAACTGGGAGGTGCACCAGATGGATGTGAGTAATGCGTTTCTTCATGGGGATTTGGAGGAAGAAGTATACATGAGATTGCCACCAGGGTTTCATTCTGATTAACCTGGAAAGGTATGTAGATTGAGAAAGTCTTTGTATGGACTAAAACAGGCTCCAAGGTGCTGGTTTGAGAAGTTGACGGAGGCTTTAAAGAGCTTTGGTTTTGTACAATCCTATGAAGATTACTCTCTGTTTTGTTATGAGAAAGATGGAAGCTGTGTGCGTGGTCTTATTTATGTGGACGACCTGATTGTAGCAGGAAATGATCTTGAAATGTTGGAGAGATTCAAGAGGTATATGAGTAAGTGCTTTCTCATGAAAGACCTTGGAAGAGCAAAGTATTTTCTGGGCATAGAAATTGCGAGAGGACCCGAGGGGATGTTTTTGTCTCAGAGGAAGTATGCACTGGATATTATAAATGAGGTTGGTTTGCTTGCGAGTAAACCTGTGTCTACTCCGATGGAAGTGAATCACAAGCTTCTGCGAGAAGAACGAGGAGAGCAGAGAAGTCCACTCTGTAAAGATCCCGTGCGGTTCCGTCGAATAGTAGGTAGACTGGTGTATTTAACTATTACTCGACCGGACTTGAGTTACTGTGTGCATGTACTGTCGCAAGTGATGCATCAGCCACGGGAGGAGCATTGGAATGCTGCGATGAGAGTCATACGCTACTTGAAGGGAAGTCCAGGTCAGGGTATTATGCTTAGAGCTGATAGTGACCTACAGATACGCGCGTTTTGTGATTCTGATTGGTGTGGATGTCCGTTGACGAGGAGATCACTCTCAGCTTACATAGTGTTGTTGGGAAACTCGCCGGTGGCGTGGAGAACCAAGAAACAGGATACAGTTTCTCACTCTTCAGCTGAGTCCGAGTATAGAGCAATGTCGGATGCGTTGAAGGAGCTGAAGTGGTTGAAGAGGTTGCTTGCTGATCTTGGAGTAAAACATGATAGTCCAATGGACTTGTACTGCGATAGCAAGTCAGCTATCTACATTGCTGCGAACCCGGTGTTCCACGAGCGTACGAAGCATGTAGAGAAGGATTGTCATAGTGTGAGAGATGCAGTGAAAGCTAAGCTGATAGCAACAAGGCACGTTAGGACCAACGAGCAGCTAGCGGATATTCTAACAAAAGCGTTGGGGAGCTCTGCATTTCATTACTTGTTGTCCAAGTTAGGAGTGTGCAATCCACACGCTCCAACTTGAGGGGGAGTGTTAAGGTTCTAGAGGTCTAGAACCGATATATCCATAGGAGAGTATATTGGAGAGAATATTGTTGTTA
>NC_027750.1:62063388-62066997 GCF_000695525.1 Brassica oleracea var. oleracea
TGTGTACTAACAAAAAATATACATATTTGTGACTTTTGTATTCATATTCACTTTTTGTTTTCCTCAAATTAGTATCCTTAAAAAAAAAATTAGTGTGATTCAAACTGAAGATGTCACTTGAGCATACTGATGTTTCAAAACTTCATTCTTCAAAACATGGAAAATCATAGCACGTTTGCAATTGAGGTAACAATAAGTACGTTTGACTCTATTATAAAAAGTATTATATATTTACAACTCAGTTTTCTATGGCTTTTCCTTAGAATGCTAATCACATCAATCAAAAATTTATAATTTTGGAAACTAATAGACTCTTTGCATGTTTTGGTGATTATTCTATAGAAATGAGTAAACAGGTGATTGATGGGCATCAATTCAAATCTTATGCAAATGTGAAGAGCCGAAATAAAACAAAAAGCAGACAAGGTTAACCATATGCAAAATGAGAAGGTGACTAGCCTTCCAAATTATAGGAAGTTCGATGACGTTCCCAAGTTTTTTGAGGCACTATGTAATAAAGAAATGTTGTCTGGATAGAAAAGGTTATTAATACTGTAAACTCGGGATTTCCATTCTTGCTTCTTTTTTATAACCACGATTCAAATTTGTATTAAAAACTATTTTTAAGTTGCATTGATCTTCATTGTAGGAATTGATGATTTATGGTTACCAAGTTTCTTTTTTCAAAGTTGGTACTTTTCATGACCAAAGGTTTTCAAAATTTTATTTGGTGACTTGACTTCTTAAGTTTTAGATACATGACATCAATAATTTTACCATAACGTGTCTTTGAACCCTTTTTGGGTCAAAAATTTCTCTGAACCTTATACTTTTTATTATCAAATTCTAATAAATAACGTTTTGGACCTAATTGGTTTATATGGACAATGTTTTTTGATTCGATGGATAAATATTTTCATTCCAGTACTAGTTTTAACTTCCTATTTTCCTATTTTTTAGATTCAAAGATGAATGTGGTGTTACCATGTTAGTACATTTTTAACCGTAAACATGTATCCCTTATATACTAAAGCACAAGTCACTTGGCCACTAAAATTTTGACACATAGATAATGTTGTACAAAAAAAATATCTAAATACTTAATTTGTCAATTTATCTTACTCCCACATTCAAAACTAACCGTCAGAATTTCAAATGTTTTTTTCCTGTAATTTTTGATCAACGAATTTACTTATTTGACAAATCAAAGTGGAGCATATGGCTTTTGCATAAAATATCAATTAATGTTAAGATAATGCTTAAAAAGCAACCAATCAGATAATTAACAAAACAATTGTTAGCAAGAAATTGGCCCTAAACTCATTCGATGTTTTAGTTAAATCCCTATTTTTTCTCTGATTACCACTATCACGTGCATGTTATCTATAACTTCCAAATCTTGGCATGATTTTAAACTGTTCCGTCTTTTATATACTGAATCAATTCATTTTTTTTTATTTGCTTTTCTTCTTCTTGTTCTCTATCGTTTTTATATTCTTCATCAACTTTTTTTCTACAGTTTGTGTGTGTACTAACAAAAAATATACATATTTGTGACTTTTGTATTCATATTCACTTTTTGTTTTCCTCAAATTAGTAACATTTAAAAAAAAAATTAGTGTGATTCAAACTGAAGATGTCACTTGAGCATACTGATGTTTCAAAACTTCATTCTTCAAAACATGGAAAATCATAGCACGTTTGCAATTGAGGTAACAATAAGTACGTTTGACTCTATTATAAAAAGCATTATATATTTACAACTCAGTTTTCTATGGCTTTTCCTTAGAATACTAATCACATCAATCAAAAATTTATAATTTTGGAAACTAATAGACTGTTTGCATGTTTTGGTGATTATTCTATAGAAATGAGTAAACAGGTGATTGATGGGCATCAATTCAAATCTTATGCAAATGTGAAGAGCCGAAATAAAACAAAAAGCAGACAAGGTTAACCATATGCAAAATGAGAAGGTGACTAGCCTTCCAAATTATAGGAAGTTCGATGACGTTCCCAAGTTTTTTGAGGCACTATGTAATAAAGAAATGTTGTCCGGACAGAAAAGGTTATTAATACTGTAAACTCGGGAGTTCCATTCTTGCTTCTTTTTTATAACCACGATTCAAATTTGTATTACAAACTATTTTTAAGTTGCATTGATCTTCATTGTAGGAATTGATGATTTATGGTTACCAAGTTTCTTTTTTCAAAGTTGGTACTTTTCATGACCAAAGGTTTTCAAAATTTTATTTGGTGACTTGACTTCTTAAGTTTTAGATACATGACATCAATAATTTTACCATAACGTGTTTTTGAACCTTTTTTGGGTCAAAATTTTCTCTGAACCTTATACTTTTTATTACCAAATTCTAATAAATAACGTTTTGGACCTAATTGGTTTATATGGACAATGTTTTTTGATTCGATGGATAATTTTTTTCATTCCAGTACTAGTTTTAACTTCCTATTTTCCTATTTTTTAGATTCAAAGATGAATGTGGTGTTACCGTGTTAGTACATTTTTAACCGTAAACATGTAGTGTTATTAAATTTTAAAATTAGATGTTAGTTCTTATCTGGAAAAAAGAAATACTTTACCCGTACGTAGTACGTGACCAAATACTAGTTGTTCCATAATTCTCATTTCTCTGTTATAATGTGGAATAATGATATTTAAAGTTTGTTCTCTTTGATTTTTTTTAGGAATGGCCTCATCTTCAGGAAATAGAAATTATTCTCAGCGGCTTTACGAGATTGGATAAAAAGCAATTCAAAATAGGAGCATGAACCACAATTGTTTTCTGTCCAACGTTCAAATGGTGGAAGAAGCTATCGGCGAAGACGTTTGGCATGAGTTGAGAGAATCAGCTGTTAGCGTGATTATCAAGCTAAAGTTGTTGGATCACACTTGATCTGCAAAATATGTTCATTATTTTATGGCCAATCAATTGGCGATTGAGAGCAGTCATCAAATTTGGTCTTTGTTAGAAGACCAGCCAATGAGGTTCTCTCTGTATGAGTTTGGAGAGATTATAGAGATAAATTATGATCCCTTCGACAAGCATGAACAGTGGGATGTGGCTCATGAAGACTTTTGGTGGAGATGAATGTTCTAATTTTTGAAGGACCTAAGTTGAAAGAACTGCATTCCCTTTTTCCGATCATCTAATACCGGTCTCGAGAGAGGCGTATAATGGTTGGCTTGTTGTGTCTACTATCCATTAGGATATGTGTCATTTCAAGCAATAGTAGAATACCTCTTCAATGTGCAAAGGGTGATGGATTTAGCAGCTTTCCAGCCAGTGCTATCAGTGGGGTTGTATAGGATTTACCACCCTCGTGGATTCCATTCAAGTTCTCACATACAAAGGGAAGAAGAGTTACACACTTCATGGTTTGTGTTCATGCATTGGTAATTTGGATATATAAGTCTATGACAGGTATGGGAGAGATATATGGACATCAGATAAGGGGAACTGAGGTTCCTCTTATGTCATGGCAATTCTCTGTCTAATTTATTTTCTTAACTAGTGTTGTACTTTACAATGAAGTTTCGTGTAAGTGATACACTAAATATGAATCTTTGCTACTGCCAAGTTAACAGTT
>NC_027750.1:62067097-62079369 GCF_000695525.1 Brassica oleracea var. oleracea
ATATATGAATAAGAAGTTATCTTCTCATAGTTTCTCTTGTCTTTCATTATTCTTGTCATTCATATTTATTTTTTTTCAATTATATATTAACTACGTGGTTGTCCGCGATTTCGCGGGTATAAAAATGATTATATATTATGTTTATAATTTTATAATTTTGAATAGTAATTATAACTATTAAAATAATGTTTTATTTTAAATAGTTCGAAAATCAAAAGTTTTGGTATTGTATAATCGTAGAAGATGAATGAGATTTAGTGATAATCTTCTATGATTATACCAAAAGTCTTTTTATGACATAATTTATGATTCATAAAGAACCCAAAGATTAATGAAAAAAAAGTTATTTAATAACACTTTCTAGTTTTGCATTATTTTGTCTACGACTTTATTTTATTTAGAAATAAAATAGTTAAAAATTTTCCATTATTTTGTCAAGTCAACACTTTCTCACACATTTTTATTTAGTGTCTAAAATTTCACTCACAATTGGTTAACTAAACAAATGCATCCTTAAATTCCCTCAATTCATCAGACTATTGTATCAAACACTAATTCATTTAAAAATATTATTTTCAAATAGTATTACTTTCATTTTTAAAAAGTAATTTTAATGCATATATTTTAATTTAATATTATTAACTAATTATATATTAGAAAATAATATCTAACATTTTAAATAACATGATGTCATTATTTTAGACATATATACTTAATATTAATATGAACAATTTTATTACATCAAAATAACATGATTCTATTTGTATAAAATTTCTTAGAAATTTGTTATCATACATTGTAAAAATTTATTTTACCGAAAAGTACATATCATTATTTCGTAAATATTTTAAAAAAAATCAATTTACTTTATATTTTCCATCTTCGACAATATTAATTTTAGAACATATCATATATATTGATCTTCCTTACTTAATTTGTCTTCATGTTATAAAAAACAGATGAAACTAATTAACTAACAGTTATATTAATAGGTAAAACCCATGTATTTCGTCAAACAAATAAAAAAAATAAGTATGTAAGAGTATAAAATAACCAAGAACATATCCAAGAATATAACAAATAAGTTTTAGTATTCTTCACTCATGTTTTATATATGTATTATTTCTTTTTTCCTATTACAAAAATAAGCACGTCAATTTTATTATAATCAATACTATATCAATAAAGTCTTAATTCCAGTCTTGTATTAACATATTGTTTCTGTTTTTTCAATTTATATTATGATAAAAAAATTTCATTGATTAATATTATTTAAAACCTATTTACCATATAATTTTATTAAATCCTTAAATAGTCTAAAATTGAACAAGATTTAGAATATTGTATGGACTACAAATTTAGCTATATGAGCATTTGGTTCCATTTCAACACGTACAAAATGCAGTAGTAACAATCATTCCATTGTTATTTTTGAAAATATTAGATATATCATATTGATTTTATACTATTTTATAATGTATTTTATATAACGGGTCAAGAAATTTTATATAATTAATTCCATGTAGTGTTAATCTAATTCATAGTTAGTACATATGTGTATTCATTTGAATATGTTTATTTTGTATATTTTATGAAATAAAAATATTTATCATTTTATCAAAAACTTAAATCTTACCTAAATAAGATAAATTTCATTTCATTAAAATCATAAAACTTAATAAATCAATAACAACATTTTGAAATATGTGCAATAAAAATATTCTGATATTTTGTTTTTGTACAGGTTAAATGATGTTTTAAAATATTATGATCTTGCATTTTAGCACATGTTAAAATTTTATCTGACAAAATAATCTATTAGATATATTAACTCCGGTGTAATTTATCCTTTTAAATAATGAATTTTCATGAATAAAAATTCAAATTTGAGGACAAGTTTTAGTTTTAAATTACGATTCCGTGTTTTGGCATGAGTTAGACCTAAGAAAACAATAAATAAACTATTTTACAGTTTCTGTTAAAATTTTAGTTTTTACAAACCCAAAAACTAAATATCTATCATCGTTAAACAGGGTTTCAGTTTTTACTCACAAATTTAATTATTATTTGGATATTTAAACTTTTACGGTTATAATAGAGTTAGGATACAACATTTATAAGAACTTATTTTGCATCTAAAATTTTACTATTTAATGTATGGTGCCGGAAAAAATTCACTACTAAAATTTAATACACTTATAAATGAATAAAAATCAACAAAAGAAATCCCGCGCTTTAAAAGCGCGGATCAAAATCTAGTTTGTTCTTAAAACATATTCATTATACGCGTTCTCTATCATACGATTTCATAACACTCCAGTATCTTGACTGATGATTACAAAGTTCTATCGTATAATCATATTCTGTGGGGTTTCATCAATATTTTTCAAAATTATACATACGGTGTAAAAGAACCGTGTACCTTATACTTTAATTTTGCGAATAAGCGTCACGTTTAGATTACATAAACGTATACTTTTTTTTTTGGACAACGATGCTTTATATTAAAATTAAACGCCCGTTGGGCTAAGTCGATTACAAACAGAGAGATACTCGACGGTAAGCTGAGAAGCAAACATAACTAACACATAATAAAAGATAGAGGTGGTTAAGGAAAGAAGAAACCCGTAGAAGATCTTCACTTGTAGTCTTAAAGCCCGCGTTCAAAATAACACCAAAAAGTCGAAAACGACGTTGAAGAACCCAACGAATGGGTTTTGAGAGCACGTGAAGGCGGTTTCTGAGTCTGGCTGGATTTCCCAACATTGCAGTAAAAAAACGGAGAGGCTGCCGGAGTAGGACTACACACAGAGTCGTCGACGGTACAACTTCTGATCGCAGTTGATAGAAACAGGTGATGCTGAGTTCAAGTGACATTGCAGTGAGGTGCGGAGAGGCTGCCGGAGTAAGACTACACGTAGAGTCGTCGACGGTACAGCCTCGAGAAGCTTTGATGTTGGGCTAGGATCAAGACTATGGGCTAAGCCCAAACAGATCCACTCAAAAGCTCAATCAGCATAAATCCAGACTCATAAGACCAAGCCCATATGACACAAAACACTCGAATCAGGGTTTTCTCGAGACGTTGTGCGGGTGTTGTTGTGTTGACGGCGTAGGGGATGCGATGACCGGGCGGAACGGAAGCGACGACGAAGAGGAGAGGCGTAGGTGTCGAGCCAGGGGCGGAGGAAAAGGATATGCGGTTATCCTTCTTGAAGGACGACGAAGCAGAGGGGATATTGCGGATCTGAGCCCCGGCTTGAGGAATCATGGTGCAACGCGACGGAGAGAAGCCTCCTTCTCCTGGAGTAACTCGAACTGGAGGAAAAGAGAGGCGTAGACGGACGACGAGAGGAAGTCTACACACGACCTGAATAGATCAGGCGTTTCTAGATACTCTGAGACAAGGAGCGGCGAAGAGGAGCGTAGGAGGAGAGGTGGCGTCGGCGATGGAGATTGAAAAATCAATAGCGTGAGAGTAACCTAGAACACGTACGCAGAAGAAAGAGAAGCCGGTGATACGAGAAGAGGACAGTGGACGACAGCAAACGGAACAGAAGACTCGATGCCCGCGGCCAAGGGCACCACCGGCGTCAAGGAGAACTGGATGCAGCAGCGGCGTCAAGGAGAACTGGATGCAGCGGCAGCGTCAAGATTTTAGGGTTTTCTCGATTCTCGGGACAGGGAGCGTTTCCTAGGCTTTTTAAATGAACTACGATTCAAAAAACATAAACGTAAACATAGAATATAAAAACTGTTTTTAATTTGACTAGAGAACGATTTAATCTAGAAAATGTCATGTGTAATAAACTAAATAAAACTCATACGGCTCTTATGATGTATGAATTAAGATTAATTTAGGCTCCACAAACGATGGTGCCATGAGTTGATATATCTGGATTGGATGGCAGTTTTAGATCTTGGAACTCTCTTCAGCCATTTTCCATTTTTATGGTTAGCCATCTCTAACAAGACAGCAAAACATCAATTTTTGTGTAATTTTATCTTCGACAAAACAACAAAACTTACACTATTCCATCCAATTTGATGTAATGTGAAAAGTTACACCAAATTTGGTATAACATTATTCATCTCACCAAATCGTTAAAATACATATTTTATTCAGTTTCATT
The DNA here is from genome assembly GCF_000695525.1 of Brassica oleracea var. oleracea. Taxonomy (NCBI): domain Eukaryota; kingdom Viridiplantae; phylum Streptophyta; class Magnoliopsida; order Brassicales; family Brassicaceae; genus Brassica; species Brassica oleracea. The sequence goes on from NC_027750.1 coordinate 62,071,231, forward strand.
TAATAATATAATTCAATTACTATCCAATTTTCAATTAAACATAAATAAATTGTATTATTTATATTTTTAATTTATTTTCACATAATTAACAAATTATTATTATTATTATTTTTTATTTCCATTTAAAAATAAATCACTAAATAACTATTAATATTTATCACTTACAAAAAATAAAAATATAAATAACAATCTAAATGTGATAAAATAATTATTTATCAATTATAAAAAAAATAAACTGAAAACATTAAATAATATCTCTATAATATTATTTGAGAAGTCAGTTTATTATGTGTCGCGCTCATGTTAACTCTCACGATGGTTGATTATACTAATACACTTAATGAATTAAAAATAATACATTTAAATAGTATTATTGACTTTTTTATTTAGTTTCCTTTTTTAAATTTACCAAATAACATATATAATAAAAAGGAAAAATTTATAAAGTTTAAAAACAAATTTAAAAACGAAAGTATATGTATATATAATATTATTTTATTAAAATGGAAAGTTCACAAAAATATAATATGATTTTTAAAATAAAATCACACAATTTTTTTTTAAACTGCTTATTTTTAAGAGATATTAAAAAATAAAAAGAATTAACAACAAATATATTTTGATTAAATAATTACAAAATATTTTAAAATAACATAACAATATATACTTTAACAAGGTATATATATTATATTTTATCATTATTAAAATTATTTATTTTCATAATATTAAATTTGCTTTTAAATTTTATTTTTTATGTTTGTGGAACTTAATTTGACTATAATTAAAATACAAAGCAAATCTGAATCTCAATTTAAGATTATTTAAAATAAATTTCAGTTTACCATTTAATAAATCTAAGGCATAAAATTATTTGAAATTTATAAAATATTTTAATTATTGTAAATATTGATATGTATGTAACTTCATATTGTTCATCGCTTTATTTTCTGATTTTTTTAAAAAAAATCAACATATAATTTGATAAATATTATGAAACTACATTCACATTTAAGTGATAAATAAAACTAATTTGATTTTACTTAATTATAATAAAAAAAAAATTATACTTCAGCTTGAATTTGAAAGAATATATGTAACTCAATTTACTCACAACATGAGTGACTCGAGTAATCCAACTTATATCTAAAATCATAGAATTAATTACAATAAGAATATATAATTTTGTAATAATAATTTATTTTAGAAATATAAGGGGAAATTTCATGCTTATCACTTTCATGGTACCACTTTTCATCTTTACCACCACTAAAGAGACATTTTCAAAAATACATTGTTCATTAAGTGGCAAAAACTCTTATACCATTGTTCTATATATATAATAAATCATTATTTAAATAAATAAAACTAATAATAATAATTTTTTATGTTTCCGAATTATACTTTTTTAAATTCGAACTTTTTTATATTTTTTGTAATTTTTTTCGAAACTTCTTTTTTCAAATTTCTTTTTGAAAATCGAAAATTATGTTTGAAACTAATTTAAAATTTTTTTTTAATACATTTTAAGTATTTATTTATATATTTATTAGAATCCTAAATTTCATATTCCAAAAACCCTACCCCACCCCTCAACTCTAAACCCTAATTCTAGATTAGTTAACCCTAGGGGTATAAGTGTTTTTTATTATTCATTAAACGTGAGGGTAAAACTGATTAGTTTATACATGAAAAGTGGTACTATGAATGTGGTATTTGTGCCAATTTCCCTAAATGTACACTATAGGATGACTCAAAACATATTAACAAATGAAAATAAAATATTAACCAACTGTCATAAATTAGTTCTTTTGTAAAATTTATATATATATATGCATGAGACTGTAAAATATTATCGTTATATTAATTTACCTAATTTGGAATCAGACACTTTAGTTTATTTTATATTTCATTCTAAGCATAATATATCTTAAGTTATACATAATCTTCCTCAAATATATTTATATATCTAAGACAACAACCAACGTAAATGCAAATAAGAAAATTAATCATAATTTTAATATATTTAAAATAAAAAATATTATAGTTGAATTCAGAGAAATAGATGCAATCTAATAACCAAATGGTAACAAAATCGACTATAAAACAACAAAATTGACTAGATATAACATATCTAAAATCATATGTCTAATTAAAGTAATATAATATTATTAATATAAATTATGCATACAAATTATAGATTAATTTAAAATTAAAAATAAGTAACAATCAATTATTATAGTATAATTATTTTATAAATATTTATATTCGTGCATGAGCAAAAGAAAATCACCTAGTATAATATTATTTTTGGTGTAAAATTTGGTGTCATTGTTGGAGATTACAAAAAAATAATGACATCAAAACACCAAATTTGGTGGAGTTTCAACACCAAGTTTGGTATAATTGTATGCGCTTAAGAATCTAAATTAAACTGCCAAACATTCTAGAGCCGTTGGAAGGTTCTATCCGAACGTAAAAGTCGATAGTCTCGACCTTCTGTGACAGTCAATGTCGTATAACAGTTTCGTGGTTGATCCAATGTGTATTGAAATTTATTTTCGTATTTTGTGTCACAAGCAAATTTCCTGACTATTTTTCTTTTCCTTTTTTCAGTAAGCGGGATAAAAAGGAAATGGCCGATATATATAGTTATATTTATTGATATATAAGCATGCCAACAAAATCCAACTTTTTATGAAACAAACGATTAAACTAAAAGCATGTCGCTTTCTCAAGGATTGTAACTTTACCGTCAAAAGATTCGAGTTAAGGATACTCAAAAAGACAATCTCAATCCCACGGTAAGAAACCACCAAATGAAAAAGAGGAAAACAAATTAATATATAGATATCGTATAGAAGATGATCGGAGAAACTCGCGAGCCTTACCCGACGGTGCAGAGTCCTACATGGCCGGTTTCAGATGACTTCACAACGGCGGAATTTTTTTCTCCGGCGATTAACCGTCCAGATTGCAGCATGCTTGAAGCTTTAACGGCGTTACATCGTTATCTTCCGTCTAACGAATCGTATCCGGATTCCGACCCGGAACCATTCGGACCGGACTCTCCAGTCGATGCTCACTCCTGTGACCATTTCCGCATGTACGATTTCAAAGTCTTGAGGTGTTCTCGTGGCCGGAGCCATGACTGGACGGAGTGTCCGTACGCTCATCCCGGAGAGAAGGCTCGCCGGAGAGATCCGATGAAGTTCCGCAAAGGCGGTTGCAAGAAAGGAGACTCTTGCGAGTTTGCTCACGGAGTTTTTGAGTGTTGGCTTCATCCTTCTCGTTACAGGACTCAGCCGTGTAAAGACGGCGGTGGATGTCGCCGGAGAGTTTGTTTCTTTGCTCACTCGCCTGATCAGCTTAGGTATGTCCAGACACGAAGCCCTGATCGGGTCGATTCCTACGTTAGAGCGTTTCAGCTCTCGATTTCGCATGTTTCCAGTTCGCCGCCGGTGAGTCCGAGAGCTGACTCGGAGTCTTCTCAGTCACTGAGTCGCTCGCTCGGGTCTAGTTATATAAACGACGTGACGACGTCATTTCGGAACTTACGGTTTGAGAAGTTGAAATCATTTCCTTCGTCTTATAAAAATCCGTTTCGATGCTACCAATCCGGATTCGGGTCGCCCCGAGGATCCATGTTGGGTCCTGGGTTTCAGAGTCTGCCTACAACTCCGGCCCGACCCGAGAATCTGGATATTTGGGAGAATGGTTTAGAGGAAGAGCCTGCAATGGATCGGGTCGCGGAGTCGGGTCGTGAGCTACGAGCGAAGATGTTTGAGAAACTGAGCAAGGAGAATTGCATGGATCGGGTTGAACCGGATCAAAATTCGGGTGATGCTCCGATGTCAAGTGGGTATCTGAACATGTGATGTAAGAGGGCTAAACCCGACGCATAACCGAATCTCAAGATCTCATTGACAAAGTTAGTCATCTTTTTTTTTTCGTGATCTCTTCCAAGAAAAAGAGGGGGAGATCTAGAATTGTGTTCATATTATTATTACCTAATTTCGTATTATCCGATAACAATAATATATAGTAACTAAATAACGATTTTTGGGAGGATTTTTTTGAGGATTTTGTAATCTCGTTGTATATACATGACTCACGTAATTTCATGATGTTTAGGACTGTAATTGCAATTATTCGTTAAGCAAATTAACTTTTGTCTTTTTACAATTTTTAATAAAGAAAAAGACAAAAATAGCACTAAATCAAGTTTTTGTTCCCAAACTAGCATTCAAAGTCAAAAGTCACAAAAATAGCACTTAATGTTTTATCAAAAGTCACAAACTTAGAGTTTAGAATTAAAGGGTGGGGTTTAGGGTTTAGGGTTTAGGGTTTAGGGTTTAGGGTTTAGGGTTTAGGGTTTAGGGTTTAGGGTTTAGGGTTTAGGGTTTAGGGTTTAGGGTTTAGGGTTTAGGGTTTAGGGTTTAGGGTTTAGGGTTTAGGGTTTAGGGTTTAGGGTTTAGGGTTTAGGGTTTAGGGTTTAGGATTGAGAAATGAGGTTTTGGGGATAAGATATAAAAGGTGTTATTTTGGTCATTTTAGTTTTTAAGTGCTATTTTTGTGATATAAACTTAGAAATGTGCTATTTTGGACATTTGCCCTTTTTAATATGCGATTTTCATTTTTTCACACAAAAAGGAAAGCGACAAAGACGAAAATGGCTGAGAATCCATGGCAGCCTCTTCTCCATACCTTCGAGAAACTATCGAATTGCGTCCAAACTCACCTCTCCAACTTCATCGGCATCAAAAACACTCCTCGTTCGTCACCCACAATCCAAAACCCAACCTCCTTGGACTCTTCCCCACTAATCACCAGAACCAACAATTCTAATCTTCAGAAACTTCCTCTCAAGGTACGAATCTTTTCGTTAAAATCTAATTAGGGATTCGGTTAGCTTCAGAACATGTTGTTGTTTACACTCTTCAATACATTCACCACCAAGTGTTCGATGAAATTCCCCAATGAACCACTTCTACCTTTCCTTGGTTACATGTAGTTGAACCATTTCTACGATGTTGTGGTATGATACTTTTGAAAATAGTGTAACTAGCCATGAAAAGCTGTGTCCTGCTTCCATATTTTAAGATTTTCTTGCCAAAGGTTTCACCTTTAGACACTCTTTGAGTTAAGTATGTAAGCCCATCTTCATTATTACCAACATGTGTAACCTTTGTAGCTTACACACTGTGTTCTTTCAGGACAAGTCTATAGGTCCTGTTACTAAAGAAGATCTTGGGAGGGCTACTTGGACATTTCTCCACACTCTTGCTGCGCAGGTTGAGATTCCTCAATTTCTCAATTTTAATCGTATTTTTACACTCTTGTTACTCTCTTTCTACACATTGTAACCATACTTGTCATCCAATATGAACATGCTTAAGAGGTGTCTTTTGGGTATCGATTTTTTGGTTGGAACTCTTTGAGATTAGGGAGAGTTGAGAGTGCTCTTTGATTCACTTTAGGTCGCCCTCTGTTCACTGATTTACCGTGTGAAATAAAGAGTTCTGGTTCAGTTTTTGACTTTTTGTCATTCCTATGCGTATATCTTTATCACTTTAATGAGCCCTCTAGCAGGTTGTAAGTAGATGTTTGTGTATTGCTTAATCTCAGGTACGTATTCTGAATCAGATGTTTTTTTTTTTTCTCATCAGTATCCAGAAAAACCAACAAGGCAACAAAAAAAGGATGTTAAAGAACTGGTACAATTCTTCCTGCCCTAGTCTATATGTAATTTATATAAGTTAGTTTATCAGATCAAGTTGAAATTTATAGTAATGCTAGAACTTTCATCTTGATACTTTTAAAATATATCAAGACTTGACCTTTTCGACCAGCAGTCTCAAGTGTTCTTCGTGTGAAAGCTTATAATACATTTTTTTCGGTGGTGTAGATGGCAATACTTTCTCGAATGTACCCTTGTAGAGAATGTGCAGATCACTTCAAAGAGATCCTAAGGTAAACTTATATTGTAACTCATTGCATCTTACTACAGTTGATTTTCATCACTAGTTCACTCTTCTTTATTTGCTTCGTGATAGATCGAATCCTCCACGAGCTGGATCTCAGGAGGAGTTCTCGCAGTGGCTTTGCCATGTACACAATACCGTAAATAGAAGGTAAACTGAAAGGAGAGTAGTGACAAAGTTATAGGGAGGGACATTTTTTATACATCTCAAAGTTATGGGGCATAGTTAGAGAAAGAATTGAGAAACTTATGATCCATATGTGCTATCATAATATTTTGCAGTTTGGGGAAATTGGTGTTCCCTTGCGAGAGAGTGGATGCAAGATGGGGCAAGTTAGAATGCGAGCAGAAAAGTTGTGATCTTCATGGAACTTCTATGGACTTCTAGACATCATTATATTTTTACAAATTTACGACCGATTTTATTTACTATTTTATGGAAAGACAATTCCAACAAAGTAAAATTAGGTTGTATTAATTACAAATAATAAATAAATAATATAAATGGTTGAACCAAATTGATGTTAATTTTTAAGTAACTATTAATATAGACCAAAAACGCATGCATATATCCAGATGATTAAAGTTCAATAGGCTGAATGAGTAGACTGAGCAGTAGCGCAAAACATATAGCTCGTGCTTAAATTAGTGTCCTTGATTTTTTACAATTTGTCTAACGTCGCCTCTACGAAACTCGTGAACAATCAAGTACTTAAATTACATATTGGTTTTGATTCAAGGGTTACTCATGATTTGATAAGTATACTGAATAATTACTTGGCTATGCCAAATAATTTTATAATATTATACACCAAACAGTTCCCCATGTGTATCATGTTTTGTGCAAACCCCATATTTCAAATAATCGAGTAATCTTGAATTTTGATCTGTTTACAGAACCGTCGATCGGCCTTGAGAGAAACAAAAAGCTTGGATTTCCAGACTAATTTATTTAAATCATCGGCAATTAAATAAAACTAAAGTGCTCAAGCAGTTTAGTGGTAAATGTAGCTGGTATGAAAAAGTTTTTAGCAGTTCAATTCTTTTCATCTCTATTTTTAAAATCTATATTCTTTCAAAAAGAATAGTTCTTGACTAATAAACATTAGTTTTTTTCTTAGTTGTTTCAGATTTTTATATGCTCAGGGCTGACACTGGTCTTAAAGTAAGAACTATACTTGCAGTTAAATATAGAGAATATTCTACTTGGGGATTAACTAAAATTTGCATTTTTCCATTACACTTGTCACATAAGCTACTTGTTCGAGACAAACTATTTTGGAATTTTGTGTAGTGATGACTACACCACAGAAACAAATACACATTTAAAAAAACTCCTGAAAGAATTGGTAGACATGCGAGAAACTTTGTAAACAATTTATTTAATGACTTACAAATAGAAGCTTACTTCGTTTTTACACTCAAAAATTATATTAAGAGAAATAAAAAAGGAAAGAATATACTATTTCCGTTCCTAAAAGATCTATGTTTTTGAATTTTCAGATTTTTTAATAAAACATATTAAAACTTAACTATAAATGCATAGTTTTTTGTAATTTTATATTTCCTATATTTTAAAACCAATAAAATTTTAAGAAATGCAATTAATGTTCTTGAACTTCACAATTTCTCATTATTAGTTGACAAAAATTACATTGGAAATATAAATTATGTATCATTTTGAAACAAAAGTTTTTTTTAGAATATGAATCTTTTAGGAACGGAAGGAGTATAAAATACATACACACTGATGATGTAAGAAAAATCGCACCAAAAATGTAAGAAAAAAAAGCTTTTGTGTAAGAATGTGTTGGAGACGTAAGTGAAACTAGACCTTGATAGCGCGGATATGAATTTTCAGTTTTTAATTATTTATTTTATTAAATGATGTATTTGTAATATTCGTTCATATTATATTCATTAAGTAAATTTTTTTTTTTGCATCTTAAACTATCTATTTTTTTACGGATGTGTGATATCATATAAAAATATAAAAAAATGAGTATAGAGTTAATTAGATAATTTTAAAAACATAAATTTTTCTTTCGTGTGGGATATCATATAAATAATGATCCGCCCAGTTAACAAAAATCATGATTATTTTATGTGTAATTTTTTTTTTTGACCATTTTCTTAAAACTATATTAAATTTTACATAT
>NC_027750.1:62080470-62113802 GCF_000695525.1 Brassica oleracea var. oleracea
CGTAGTTTGTTAATAGTTTCTCCAAAAGAAAAAGAAACGCAAACGTTTTATCTTTGTCTTGTCTTTTCTTCGTCTCTCTTACACTATCCTCAATCTCATCATCTGAATCTTGCATTGCCACAAGATTTGTGACTGCACAATTGTAAGAAACGTAAGTATTGTTTAATTCGTTGATTTTCTTTAACCACAAAATTTGATAAAACAGTAATAATGTATTATTTTTTTGCTCTTGTCTACCTTTTATTTTAACTAGTTAATGGAGAAGAATGGTTCAGTGAATGAACCAGATTTAGGCATATTTTTTCTCAACGTTCGGTATGTTGAGAAGATAACATAACTTGGAGATAATTGACATTTTAACTAGTTCATTTATTTTTGATACTGCTTCTAGATATTAGTCAATACTCATTACACTATATATATATATGTTATTATTATTATATATATAATAAATAGAAAACCCGGTTCGACCGGTTGAACCGGTCCGATCAGTCATCCAGTGGATACGCCGAGTCGGTATCCGGTCCGGTTTTTAAAACATTGCTTATTTGTCAAAAAAGGTTTTGAATATTTTAAATACTTTCAAAGTTGGCGAACAAATATATTTCGGTGTCTCTAGTGAACGAACAGATATGACTAGCCAATAAACTATGAAGTATGCTTCAAGTCACATAATCTTAAGAAACTTTGTTCAATTTAGGCGAATAACCAAAACAGAGAAGATAATTAGGTGATTATGCATTATTTTTATATATTTGCAAAACAATGGTGATTTTACGGTTCTGTCCAAAATTGATAACCGTTTGAGCTTAGATTAAATTTCTTTAAAAACAAAATTTAAAATTATATTAATTATCAACCCCAAAGGGCATCAGAACAGTTACAACCACGGCAAAACAGCAGCGTTAGGTTACAGAAAACAAACAAAGAACATCTATACCTAATCTAAGCAAAAAGGAGAGAGAGATTGAAGGTGAGAAGACAAGGGGAACGAATCCCCTCCTCCAGTGAACACCGACGGCGCCCTTATCCGATTCCGCAGTATCTCTGGCGGGGGTGTTCATGCCCTACACAGATCCACCACTGAAACCTTCAAATCTGCCATCCACGGAGTTGTCCCGCGGCTCCAATTCGCCGGATACAAACGAACCGACGCCGCAAAGAGGTTGAAATCTCACGCTGCTCAAAGTCCGAACCACCACGTATTACCTTCCACCAAGGCGCAGACAATACTTGCATTAAACTGAAAGTATTGTCGGTTGTGATTTCAAAGAATTTCATCATTATTACGAAAGGTGCATGTGTGAATAGCAAAAAGTTGCGTCTGTGATGTGAGGTTGAATAGGGTTAGTCTCGGTATTAACAAACAATACACAGTGCCATGTCCATTTAGCTAATAAATTTTGTTCTTACCTGTATATCCGGTGCAAATTCCCAAATATTATTAATCTATAATGATTTTAAAAGAGCTTTTATATACAGTAATGGACATGGACCTTACAAACATACTAATAAAACATTACTACAATACATGCGTCATGCGTGTAGACGTGTAGTTATATATTAGACCTAACATTTGAATTTTATATCAATCTTTAATGTCTTTTTGGGTGTACATATCTAATTTTTTTTTGTCAAACAAGTACAAATCTTTTTTTTAATTTCAACTACTATCCAACAAATATATCATCTATTATAATGACGTTTACGAAGAGGCATTGTGATATATCATATTGTGTTTAGAATATATAAATCAAAATACTTTGAACCTAGATGATTGAGAATATTACAGTTGGAAAAGAAAAACTTGTTACATAAAAGTTCCACTAAATAATACGATATAGTGCTAAATATTGTGCCTTCAAGAACTGAATTTTATGATAAATCTGGATTGATTGGTCTAGTAGAAGGAATAATTTGGAATAACGTTATAAGTTTGGATATGTTAGTAAAAGAGTGAAGACAAATGTTTTTGGCTATTTGGTTACAGATCTTAGGTCTATAGTTTATCTGAAATAAACTTATATTCTTACCTGAGAACATGCTCCATCCAGATAATAGGAAGATATGTCAAGTAGTTTGTATTACTATCTTCGCAGTGTTACAAAAATAAGCAACGGAAACTTCAAAAGGAAATAACACGCAGGCTATTTCTTTTTTAGTGTAATGAAGTTGTCAAAGTAGTTAGATGGTGCTTTTGTGTTTGTGAGATAGAGATGTGACTCTTATTGAAGGCCTTTTCCTTTCTTTCTTTTTGGTCAAAAAAGGCCTTTTCCTTTTTCCAATTATTAACAATCAAAGAGATGTCATCCCCACATCTTATCTAACAGTTTGGTTTAGTAGTTTTAACTACAAATCTTTTTTTTTTCTTTTTTTTTTTTGTTGACCGAGGGTCCCAGGCCGGGGCCCAGACATCCCTCGAGGCCCACAGCAGCCACGTCATTTCCACCCCAGGAAGTAGCAGGGTGGGCCCGGGTGGCCCGACATAGGGGTATATCTGAGGGGGAGGTTCGAACTCGCGGCCCTTAGGACCATTGCGAGCCGCCTCATACAAATCTTAGAAGACAATTTACTTTTAATTGTTTTAAAACTTTGATAGAATCAACGAATGCATGATGAAAATGATCCCGGAGTTTTAGGGGTGTGCCCTGTATGTTTTCGTATCGATTAAGGTACGCATCTGTTTATTGGACGACCAAAAACTTATGCACAAGTCACCTAACAAATCAAAATTTAACACGTGGAAAATGCATTAAAATAATAAACAATTGATTAAAAAAATATCTCTTTCAATCTCTAAATTCCAGCAATTCAATCCTAAATCTTCTCTGAATATCACGTACAAAGCAATTGGCCACGTTTTTAAACTTTCTTCTTCTCATATATATTTTAGATCTACTGATTCACTCAATGTTTTCTATCTTCTCCATTAGTAAAGAAACAGTAGAACATATTATTTGTTCTCTCCTAAACTTTCAGTTTTGTTCTTGGTTCTTTCTATTTTTTCTGCAAAATTATTCTCCTGGAAAGCTCATAAGTTCTTGGGGGTAAAAGAGGACTAAAGGGAGAAAGCAGATATTTTTTTGGCTTTCTACAACCGCTTTATTTCAATGACCTCTAATAGACTAATACTATGTGTTTTGTATACTATTTAAAAATATTTATTCTGATCGCCAATAATAACACTGATCAAATAATTTATTAAAAAAAGTAAATTGATCCGTGCGTAGCTGGGCAGTAATACTAGTTTATTATAAAACTACATCTTTTTTTTTGGGTTCAAAAGTAAGTTTATTATAATGGTGATTGGTTGGACGGTTAAAAATGATTTTAGCTTTAATTTTTATCTACATTATTTTGCTTTATATTAGTTAATAAAATTATAGCAAAAAAAAAGTTATAGCTCAAAAAATAGAAAAAAATGTTTGTGGAAGTCTTATTTTCTAAAGTTTCATCTTTTTAATTGTAGAAAATTTTAAATTTACATCTTTTAAAGCTAAATGCAAATTATATGCTAAAGTAAATTTTCTACAGTAACCAATCACATCCTACGTCTTATACAATGATATCATAATATACGTATTATGTATCCTAAGCATTCTAAACAATTTCATTGGGTGATTTTCGTCTCTAATTTAACAAAATTGTAACATTACTAGTCGATGATGCAAGTTCGTATAACAATATCACTAGAACTGTCCATAGAGCATGCACACGAGACTTTTTAACTACACATAACTATGTTTATATAAATGTATCTTTTAATAAATATTTTAAAAAGTTTGTGTTTCTTCGTTTAAAATTTTCATTGATACCAATAAAATCAGCTTAAAATTATACTAATATAGGAAAATGGTGATTTTTTCCAAAACAATCACCATTTTAAAAGTTGTTTTTATTGCTAAACCCGCATGATGCATGGTTGTTGCTTTTTTTTTTGAAAAGGTGATGCATGGTTTTGTTTGTTGATAAATATTCTTTGTTGTTTGTTGTAAGTTTACAAAAAAATATATATAATCTTTGTTGTTAACATATTGAAACTTTTGAGTAAATCTCTTTAAAAAAGTTCAAGAGGAGCATGATCATTTCACTATTATTAATTTACTAAGTAATTACCCGCGCTACGCTGCGGAAATTTTTTTATTTTTTATTTTATTGTTTATACAATATTTTCATTTTATAAATGAATAATTATATTAATATAAGTTTTGTATCTAAATATTTATAATCTAGACATTTATTGTATTTTTTTATTTTGGTTATTGTATAATAATTATTTATTTAATATTAATCTTTAAAAGATTAATTTCCAAGTTAATTTTTTCGCACCTTTGCTCTCGAGTTGGTGGTGTAAAATCTCATATCTTTTTTTTGGGTTTTAGGTTTCAGTTTGTGGTATAAAAGACTTTAATACTATCCTCTTTCCATTCCATAAAAGTATTCCGTATTTTAAATTTTGTTTCAATATAAATATCAGTTTTACATTTTTATATATTAAAAAAATCAGTTTAATACTTATTTTTACCTTTTTTATCGATCAAATAAAACAAAAATGTGGAGTTCTAATTAAAAATAATATAGAGTACTTAAGCATTTTCTTAATATATTTTTTGACTCCCGTCTTATAACCAGACTTATGTATTTGATCCCTATTTTGATTTCGTATTCTATCCTTCTTACTAAATGATATACGCTAAATTTTTGTTTACATCACTTTTATATTTATACTTTATTATTCATTTATTTTTCAATTGAGTTTAAGGTTAAGGATAGAAGTACAATTCATTTCTTTTCCTACGCTTTTCTGGTTCACCAAATTTAAAATTCAACATTGTAGTAAATGTCTTTCACTTCATCACTTCAAATTTAAAATTCAATATTGTAGTAAAATAATTAGCCTTAGTTAAAATAATATATTTTGTAAAATGATTTCAGTAAATATTCTCCATCACTGATATTAATATTGGCTTTTGAAAAATATTTTACATAGAATATATTATGTGATATTTTTGATAAAATTTGTCACATAAATGTTTGTGCATTCTTTATTTGTTGATGTAGTTGCTCTTTCATTTTGATGAACTTGGCTACCAACTTTGAGAATGAGACCGACCATCTGCATCAGAATTAGACCAGAGCTAGTATGATCGACTCTTCTTAGCAGTTAGAACCAAAGCTAGTATGATAAACTCTTCTTGAGTTTCAAAAATAATTATTTTTGAGGAAATCTCAGCTTAGTTTGAGCTTAACAACTCATCAAATAATCTCATCATCGGTTTGATTGTTTGTGGCTTCTTCACCCGATGGAATTATGGATTGTGAATTTGTGGTCTTCTTCATGTTTGAATGTTACTTATGATCCCTAATAGTGTCATGTTATATGGTCTTCGATTTCACCAATTTAGTAATAAATTGTAATAACTTGGTTTACTATAATCTGTTTGGTTTGTCTAATTATATTTATTTTTATCAAACCAAAACTCAATTCTTTTATTCACTTTAACCTTACCCGTATATTTCTATAAGCATATATATCTCCTTCTACCTAAATCCAAGTTGTCATCTTCTTTGTATAGTAAACACTGATGCTTCTCACCAGCACCTCCTTTTTCTTATCTTCTCTTATTCCCTTCCTTCAGACTTCGTATGGTTCTTGGTTCGGCCCTCGAATCCTCCTCTCCGTTCATGTATGCGAAAAAGACGTTGTGTTCGTCTCTGATCGTCACCACCACTGTTTTCCATAGAGTGATAGAGTCTTCTCATCTTTACTCTTGTTGGTATTGTGTAGCAGAACCGAGACGTGGAGGAGAGTGACGTCGGAGCTGCCGCTCTTCACCATCACTGGATGTTGGAATCTTCACAATCCACCGGAGATCTGCACCGTTACCATAAACCCTAGAACTCCCATCCAAAACCCTCTACACTTGCTCATGGATCTCTTCGCTCTCCAAGAAAGAAGATAGAGGAGGATCGTGCAAAATAAGTTAATTGGTTCTTCAAGTTTTTTCAGTTTATGACATGTCAATCCCTCGGTCATTTTAAAAGCTGAGATGTCATGTTCCGGAGAGAACCATAACTCCATTATTGTGTCAAAGCTATCACTACTGCTTATATATAGAATATCGAATATCGAGACACAAACGCTAATGAATTATTTGATAAATTCTAAACTGATTGTTATTATTATTAAGAGAGTTGTTTAAGATAGCTTTGACTCTAAGCAAAAATGACTAAGCATGGACTAACTAACACTCACTACGAAGCAAGAAAATATTAATGGAAGCTAAAAGTGACATTACATCTTTTGATTTTCTATAAATATTTCATTAACGTTAATAGCAAAATACATTACTTTGCTTGTAGTGATATTATCTCACGTACGTACACACTTTCCTTTAGAATAAATTTATCCCTACATAAATTGACCTATTCTTTTCTCTCTCGTTGACTTTATATTGACCGTATGCGACCGAAACAATCAAGAGAAAACGTAAAAGCTATATATCTATATACTAGGATCGGCCCGCCCTACGGGCGGGATATAATTTACGTATGATATATATATCTATATTATTGTATATTTTCTTTGCATGTGTTTTATGTTAAGATTTGAAAAAATGTATAATAATGTTTATGGTTGTTAAGATGTTTGGGCATGGAGAAAATACGTTTTAGCTCTTATTGGTAGTGTCTTAGATTTGCTTTGGAACTCATATGTGTTAGTGTTGTTTGCTTTACAAAATGATCTGTGCGAGGAAATGATTACCACAGGTCAACCGCATGAAAAATTAGATGTGGTGTGAGTGAGGTTTTATGCTTTCAAATTAATATGTGTTAATTTTGTTTAATCCTTACATAATAGTAGAAAAGAATCAATAAGTTTTAAATAACTAAATAGGGGTAAACGGAACATTTAAAAAATTTCTTAATTAGTGTGAAAAAATAGAACGGCATCTAATCTGAAAAAAATTTAATATTATATAATACTGGTGTAGTTTTTTATATGTGAGTACAGTTTCAATTAGAAAAAAATGGTCGGCTAATATGTATTATAACAACTCCGTGAGCTTTCATTTTGTGGTTGTTTAATTGTTTTGTTAAAATAATTTAGTTTAATGGCTAACTGTTAATATTTTTAATGGAGTTAATAAATAAAATATTTTTTTACAGTCGCATTAAAAAACATAAGTATTATAAATATGTTAAATGAGAAGGAGAGAGACGACCTACGTTTCAGAGATTTGGAAGAAGCTTAGACGTTTCCAAGCGCCGCAGAAAGAAGGAGAGAAACGACCTACGTTTCTTTGCTTCATTAGATTTAGGGTTATCGAGGTTGGGCCGACGGGCCACATACATAATCAGAAAGTAGTAGCCAAAAACACTATAGATATTCCCCTAACGATAAAAGCCCAACAAATTCTCAGATTAAATGAAGTGATGCGTTTAATACAGCTGGGACACGTGTCGGCCTGTCAGGCATCGACTTTCTACGTGGCAAAACAGGAGTGAGGCGAACATATTTTTATATATATAGATAGATCTTAGCAAAAAAAAGGGTATATGAATTTCTTTTAATATATGTATATACTACCTCCGTTCCCGAAAGTAAGATATTTTAGATTTTTTTCTTGTTCCACAAAGATAGATTTTCTATATTGTTAAGGTACTTTTTTATACTTTTGAGGAACATTAATTGAGAATATTTGAATTGATTAAATTTTATTGGTGAAAAGTTATAGGAAAGTGTATAAGAAAGTAAAAAATAAATTAAATTATAAATATTTATTAAATTCTTAATAAGCGTGCATACTTTAGAAAATCTTACTTTCAGGAACAGAGGGAGTATATATTAAAATTTTTTTTTGACAGCAATATATATATATATATATATTAATAGTTGATCATAAATAGATTATTTGATTATAAATGCATATTGTTGTGATTAACTGTTTTCACTAAACTTGAATCAATAGTAATTCTTTCTTTTTTTGTCAAGGGAATTAATAGTAGCTAGATATTGATCCACACATTTGCACGGGTATTGGTTGTTACATTTTTATACATTGATATTTTTTTCATAATTAATATTATATATTTTAGATGTGTCGTAATATAAATAATTGTATTCAAAAATTCTGGACCGAATCGGGTAGTATATTTTTTTGGTACAAAAATTCGAATCCGTTTCAGATACATATGTTATTTAGATATTTTAGGTTCCTATACATTAAAACCAAACTCATCTAGACCCAGAAAAACTAAACTTAAAACCCGCACATAAATTTATAATATTCAAGCGGAGTCTAATTTCAAAAAAAAATGATACCTCAAAAGAGCAACACGTACTTTAATGGATAGTCAATGTTTGTGTCTAACTGATTTTATAAATTAATAACAATGACTCTTTCTATGTGTTTGACTTAATTAAGTAAAAATGAAAAAAAGATTTAATTTAGTAAAATAATTATATGGAGTGAAAATTAAGTGACAATAAATGTAATACATTTTTATTATTTTGATTTAAATTATTATTTTATTCACAAAAACTGTCTTTGAATTATGTTTTTGGATACGTAATTTTCCACCGATTGAAACTAAAATTAAAAAAAAAATTGTAAAACAAACTAAACCGAATGTTTAATCATATGCAAAACCCATTTTTTACATTTTTGATTTTTAATGTTGAAAACTAATAAATAAAAATCTACACTATTATTATTATGGTAATATAATTAATGATGTGATGTATTGTTAAAGTAATATAACTAATGTAATTATTAAACTGAGTGAAATATGGAAAAATAATTGATTTAATTATATTAATAAAATTACCAAAAATGATACTATTTTTTTTTTTTATATTGATATCCATGTTTCCAAATAATTCTCATTTATTCATGTTTCCAAACAATTTTAATGTGTACTTCAGCTTTAATAATATAGGTTCAATAAATTTTGTCAAAAATGATATTTTCAATTATTTTTTTAAAATGTCTATTTTTAAAACATAAAAGTTTTATATAAATCTCTTACGTGTTGGTTTTGTTAGCTAGATTAATTTGTGGGCTAATATATGGAAACTATTAAGTATAAGAGAGCCAAAAGTAACCCTCACTAAAAATCTAAGGAGTACTAGATTTTGGGTATATTTTTTATTTTTTTTAAAAAAAAAAAAAATTTATATTTGTGTTTTTGTCATATTTGTATTTTTTTGTTTAATATTTTCCTTAAATGTTTAATAAGAAATTTTAAAAATTATATTAAAATAGTTTGACTACATCTATATCAATAGATCATGTTCATGTTTTAATAGAATAGATATCAATTTAATTAAGTCTTTCTGGAAAAAGTAAATCAATTTAAGCACATGCAAATGTTCAATCAACTTTCTAAAAACATAAAGTTAAACCATTTTTTTTCCTAAAAATGTTTTTTCTTATGATAATTATTCTCAAGAATGATAATATAAGATTTCATGGTGGCCAAATATATGTATCAGAGGAGAGACAGTATCATTTTGGTTCTTTATGTGAATTCGTGTAAACATCATTTATATATTAATTTAGAAACATTACAACGTTGTTTCGTAGGCACGTGTTACCGTAAGGATTAAATTCAAAATTCTTAAAGAAATAGGTTGGTACATCTTAATTTATATTATACTTTTTATGAAACTAACTATTAAATTGATAAATAGTGTACAAAAGAATATTCTCGCACTTTCCTTAAATAAAAGTTACAGAATTACCTAATATGATTAACGTATATATGACAATTAATTATTATGAATAATAAATATTTGATAACAGTTTTTGTATCTTAGGTCTTTTTTGTTTAATTTTATATTATTAAAAGATATTAAACAATCACATTAATCATATAATAAAAAAATTTGTATGTTATATTTTGAATTTTTAAAACGACTATAAATTACTAAAAATATTGAATGTCTCGTACTAAAATTTTGTGATCAATCGTTTAACTTTTTTGGTAATAACAAGATATAAATGATCATAAATTGTATAAATATGAAGTCTCATTTACTAGACATTCATATTATATAATAATATAGTTTAAAATTAAACTATATAACATAGAAATATACTTAAATATGATAATTTCTAAATTTGTATTAAAACCTTAATATTTTAATTTTGAAATTTGCATTAAAATTTTGTCCATGTCCATGTCATTGAAATTTTGTTATATACCATATAAAATAAATAAAATGATTGCTTTAATTTATTTATCCAAAAAATATCGTAAATAAACAAGATGTATTGTTTTGATTTATGTGTTTACTCTAATTTAATTATATAAATAATACATAAATAAATACAAATAAATAATAATAATATATATAATATTTTTATATATAACATTCATCCTGTGCAATTGCGCGGATCTTAAGCTAGTTATAGTTATATACCATGTTATAAAAAAGAATTTGACAAACAACAATTTCAAATTTTGAATTATGCTAATTAGCTAATGGCTGCACTAACCATAATAGATCACAAATTCTGCCAAGACTGAAAATTTAACGGACTAAAACTTTGAATTAACTGATAAATATATAAGCAACAACTTACCAAAACATATTTTCTTCTACAAATACACTAATTTGATTATGAAGACTGCATTTATTCAGCTAACTACTAATTAGCAAAAAATCACAAGAAAAAAACGAGTTTATTTTTCTTGTTATTTAAAAATAATAATGCAAAAATCATGGTTACAATTAGAAAGATATTATTATACTGTAGAAAGGTCAGAAACTAAACTAACATCGGACAAATCATAACAAACAAAAAATTAGGAATAAACATGCCAAACTCTAAAGTTGATGTAAACCTCAAAATAATAATAATAATAATTTAAAACTATACTAAGAGAGACTTATTAAAGAGCTCATAAAAACCCAAAACAAAAAAAAAAATATTTTGAGGAAACCTCTACCCCAAATCCACAAACCCCACTTGCAATTTCTCCCCCATCTCCCATCACTCACTCTCTCTTTCGTCTTCCTCGCCTGCGAAGCAACAAGAAACTGCAAAAATTCCTTCTTAATTCCCAGAATTTTCAAAAAACAATCTCTGAAAGTTTCGGTTTTGATGAGTTCGGCTGAGAAAAGGAGACAAATCTCTTGAGTGCAATGTGAGGATCAACGAATAAGAAGAAGAAGAGCTATAATGGTAGCTGGAGTAATCTCCGGCACTGAACCAAGAAACCCACCTCGAGATCGACCCAACAATGTCGGAAGCGGACAAAGAAGACCAACAAGAGGCAAACAGGTCCCCTCTCGTTACTTATCTCCTTCCCCTTCTCACTCCCTCTCCTCCTCCTCCACCACCACCACCACAACAACCTCATCCTCTTCCTCCTCCGCCATTCTCAAGACAACTAAACGACACCCATCTCCCTTGCTCCCTCGCCCTACAAACTCCGCTTCTAATCCCATCAAAACGCCGTCGTTATTACCTAAACGCTCGCAATCGGTGGACCGTCGCCGACCCTCGGCGGCTCCGGCCGAAGTGTCGGCGGCGACGAAGATGCTCATTACTTCCACTCGGAGCTTGTCTGTTTCTTTCCAAGGCGAAGCCTTTTCGCTTCCCGTTAGCAAAAAGAAGGAAGCTTCTCCGCCGGTTTCTCACCGGAGATCGACGCCGGCGAGAGATCAGAGGGAGAACTCGAAGCCGGTGGATCAGCATCGCTGGCCCGGAGCTTCCCGGAGAGGAAAGTCCGAACCTTTGGGGCCGAATCCGCTCTCGAGGTCGCGCAGTTCTGTGATTGGTGTTAGTCCTCCTAGGGTTTCTATTAATGGAAGGTTGAGTTTAGATGTGGAAAGTGGAAGAAGAAGAAGACCAAACAATGGTTTATTAACCTCTAGTGACGTCACTGCTTCTGATACTGATAGTGTTTCTTCTGGTAGCACTAATGGAGAAGTCATCAAGTCAAGGAGCTTGTCTCGTAACGTTATGGCTTCTCCTAGCTTCTGGCAAGAGACTAATACCCGGTTAAGACGGTTGCAGGATCCTGGTTCGCCTAGTGTATCATCTCCTCGTGGTATGGCTTCTTCTCCTGTAAGAGGTGGTGCTGCTGCTATTCGCTCTGCTTCACCGAGTAAGCTTTGGGCTACTACTACTGCTACTTCTCCAGCTAGGGCTCTTTCGAGTCCTTGTCGAGTGTCTGATCAGATGAATGGTTATAATAACCGCAAGGACACGCCTTCGATTCTTAGTTTCTCTGCTGATATTAGGAGAGGGAAGATTGGGGGAGATCGTGTTGTGGATGCACATTTGCTGAGGCTTCTGTATAACCGTTACTTGCAGTGGAGGTTTGTTAATGCGAGAGCAGACTCTGCTTTAATGGTGCAAAGATTGAACGCAGAGGTATGGCTTTTTGAGTTTTTTGTTTAATTTCCTTTTATGGATTGTAGATGCTTTAAGCCACCTGCTGCTGATTTAGAAAAGGGTATTGCTTAGGATCTAGGTGAGATGGGTGCAAGATTTATTAGCATTTGTGGAAACATATCGTTTAGTCTCATTCTAGGTGCCAACACCATGACTAGGTGGAGTTTAAGCATGAATGTGTTAATCTTACAGAACTTGAATAGTGGAAGAGTAGCCTGCATAGGAAGTATAGTTAATTGAAATCTTTCAAGAAGATGGTTTAAGTGTAAACTAAAAGTCATTGTTTCTTGTGGTTTCTGGCGTTACATAGAATGTGAAAACACTTTTTTGTTTTCTCTCTGCCAGAAAAACCTGTGGAATGCATGGGTATCAATCTCGGAACTGCGCCACAGCGTTACATTAAAGAGAATCAAGTTACTTTTGCTAAAGCAGAAACTGAAACTGGCTTCTATTCTGAGGGGACAGGTAAGAATATGAACTCTTTCTATTAAGATTTGTCTTGATTATGATTTGTTTCTTTCTATTTTTTTTTTTTTTTTTGGGAAAGAAGACAGATTATTCTGTGGAATTTAGCTTTAGTGATCCTTTCTTGATGCAGAGAGAAAAAGAAAGTTTTGGATATAACTTAATTTAGTGCAGAATGGTAATTGTATTGTAACAGGTTTAGCTAATGAATCTGGACTCCTGTTAATTGTTTATGTATGGTGGGTAAAATGGTTAAATCTACCACTAGAAGTTGGTATGCTTACTTGCTTAGAATCATCTCACAACATTCTGAAACTTTGACAAGGAAGCATATCTTACTTAAAATTGAAACTGGCTTCTATTCTGAGGGGACAGGTAAGAAAGTTTTAACATTGTCTTACCTAAAAGGGACAATGTCTTGATTAAGATTTGTTTCTTTCTATATTTTTTTTGGGGGAAAGAAGACAGATATTCTCTGGAATTTTGGCTTAGTGATCCTTTCTTGCTGTAGAGAGAGAATAAAGTTTATGGTAGGTAAAAATTGTTATATCCACCTATAGAAGTTGGTATGCTTGCTTGCTTAGAATCATCTCACATTATTCTGAAACTTTGACTGTAGTACTAGTACATTCCCATTGGTGATGCACATAAAAAGAAAGAATAGTATGGGTGTTGTTTTTGATATTAGTAATAATAATCTTGCTTGTGTATTTGTCAAAATTGTAGATGGGATATCTGGAAGAGTGGTCTCTTCTGGACAGAGATCATTCAAGTTCTTTGTCTGGAGCAACCCAAGCATTGAAAGCCAGCACGCTTCGTCTACCTATTGTTGGAAAAACGGTGGTGAGTTACCTATGTGACATAATATACTAATAGCCCTGACATGATTGTTTTGGCTTTAATTTTTAAAACATTGGGTTAGGTTGATATCAAAGACCTTAAGCATGCAGTTAGTTCAGCTGTTGATGTAATGCAAGCTATGTCATCTCCCATATTCTCGCTTACTTTGAAGGTAAAATGCTCTTTGTCTCTCTATCTCAGCGATTAACTTAAAAACTGTCTTTTGAAAGCTAAAAACACAATGTAATTTGTCTTGGGACAACCCTTGTGTTTTATGGATTAAGCTCATTTGTGTTATTATTATGGCTAGGTTGATGAAATGAATTCTGTAATGGTGGAAACGGTGAATGTAACTGCAAAGGAAAAGGTTTTGCTTGAAAGATGTCAAGGTTTCTTATCAAGAGTAGCAGCAATGCAGGTAAACAAATTTTCTTCTTGTTCTCTTGTCAGGTTTAGATTTATCTGCAATGTCTATATTCTGACATTGATTTGGGGTAAACACAAAACAAACAGGTTACAGACTGTAGCGTGAAGACGCACATAATACAACTAAGACCAATCACAAGCAGCTTGACTTCATGACTCTAGAAAAACTGATCTTCCTCAAGAGAATATATTTGTTCTTTTTGACTACAACAACAACAATTCTCACCAAGAACAAATTTGCTAACACGGGGCCTTTTTCTTCCTCGAATCTCGACCTTATCGTTTTCAAACCAAGATTAAGGATGAGGTTCGCGGGTTTATTGCCGCCATCTCTGTCTCTCTCTTGCTTCTCGTAGTTTTACGTTTGTTTTTTATGTAAGTTTGCAGGTAATTCCTCTAAAGTAAGCTTAGTTTTGTATACAAAAGTTCTCTTCTTGTGTACATATAACAGATGTAGTAATGTGATGAATCACTGATTTTGCCTTTCCTTTTCTTTTTTGTTATAGACTTGTTGCCGTTTTTATAATGTTAAGCGGTCTTGTCTTTCTAGTTTATGTGCCTCAACGCCTTGTTTGTTGATTAACCTCGAAGTCCACTGTTTTAGATCCTGATCTTTTTATAAAGTGGTACCATAATTTATACCAAGCATCCTACATTTTGAATATTTGTATAAAGGTACATTATCTTTCTATAATTTATACGGTGTTTTGCCGGTTACTTTGTATGACATTTAGTTCAGGATATATGATTAGTGGTAAACATTGCATTCATCGTCTTTTTTAGAGTTTGATTTTTTTTCGGTCAACAACTTCATTAGATTCGAGTGAATATGGAGCAATAGTTTGGTGGATTAATTCTATGTTCTTTATAGAATGCATTAAATGGATCATTATACTCACATCTTTTATAGCTTCTAAATCTATCTTTATAGTTGTTCTAAGTTGATTTTCAACATCGAGTTTTAATTCTTTGAATTTATCTAAGGTTTCATCTTTGTTACGTAATAAATATACATAACAATATTTTGTGCAGTCTTCTATAAAAGTCATAAAGTACATTTTCTCACAGTTTGTATGTCTTTTAAGTCACATAAATAAAATCTAGACGTTCATTTATTCTTTCGAACGTTTTTGTGAGTTTAGCATGTATGCATACTTCACATTGTTCGTTACTTGTTTTGCATTTTGGATTAGATTTAGATTCACTAATTTTGTATCAATTTATAGTTCGCATCACCTAATTTTTAGTGGCATATATTAAAAGATTTAACCAAATAAACAATTGGCTTTGATTGAAAGTATTTAATCGTCACTGATAAAACATTTATATAAGTTTATAAACTCAATTTAACCCTATAAATACTAAACACTAATTAATAGTCACTAAACTCTAAATTAAAATGATATTTTTAATTGAAAGTATTTTTGAAAAGTAGTATCCAAAGTAAGGCTCTCTATATATAAAGTTTGTTAATTTCTATATTTGTTTCAAACTAATTAATAAAGGGAAAAATTATTCGAAATTCTTATTAAGAATGTAAAACACCATTAAAACATTTATTTCATTACTTAAGAAACGTTACATTTTCAATACTTAAGAAACGTTACATTAGAATATAAAAAGTATTCAATTCAAGACGATTTTGTGTTGTTGACTTCAGCCTCCAATGCTTCAACAAAATTATCAGCATAACCACTCAACAATCCAGGACTAACCAAAGTCTCTCTCAGTTTCATATGATTCCTCTTCACTAAATTCCCAATCTCACTATCTTTATCCATCATGGATTTAACTGCATCTCTCAAGCTCTCTTTGGAAAACCATCCTGAATCTTCTCTATGAACTTTCACAGAAACTTCTAGTTCCTCACTCAATAATTTTGTGGTGAGAACTTGATCACCTAACTGAGGAATAAACACAATCTGACAATCACTAACCAGAGATTCCCACATTGAACCGGATCCACAATGGTTCACAAAGCATCCTACGGATTGATGAGACAATATCAAAGGTTGTTCCACCCATCCTCCCCAAACGATTCCGCGACCTTTTACCCGTTCTTTGAATCCTTCTGGTAATGCTTCTTGAACTGTTGAAGAGCCTCTTGGCAGCTTAACTGCTACCAGAAATGGTAAACCAGTTAGCTCCATTCCTAAACAAAGTTCTTGAAATTGATCTTTCTCTAAAATGGTTTGGCTTCCCAACGCACAAAACACTACCGAGCCCGGTTCAAACACGTTTAACCAGTTATTCCATTGATCTTCTAATGGTTTAACACTCTTTTCTTGCGGCTCAGGGAACATTGGACCGGTCAAAAGAACTTTTCTCTGACATTCTCTCTCGATGAAACTGCAATATTTACCCTCAATTTCCGCGCATGTCCTTATGGAAACTAAGTCAGAGTTCTTAAGCCCTGTAATGATCCGACTAAAAAACCGTTTGTGGGAGTTCGTAAAGACAGAATAGAGGTTAGCGTCGTGCCCACGTAAAGCAACTTTCGAAGAAGGATAACCGGACGGTTGAGAAAACCCTAATTCAACACCAGGTGCAAGAGCAACAGCTACACAAGCTGCGGATACAATCTGGTAACTCACACTCTTGGCTCCAAACTCTTTGGCCATTTCTGGAACCCAAGGAACTAAATCAAAGAATATTAGGTCTGGTTTCAAAACACGAACCTTTGCTTCGATTTGATCGCGTAACAGATCCATGGCATCGGATATGAGTTTCCCAGTTGTGTTTGGTGGGAGATCTGCGGTTGTCTCTACGCCAACAGGGAGACCTTCAACAGGAGGAAGAGTAAGAGGATGGAAGCAAATGCTCTCTGGGTGCAGGTTAAGAGATTCAAGCTGTTTCTGAGCTTTCTTGGGAAGCAAGAAGGTTATGCTATGACCTTTCTCCGCTAGTTTGTTGGCTAGATGGAGATATGGAATCATATGACCAAAAGCAAAACATGGGTACATAAAAGCATGAAACTTGGACCCCATTTTCTCAAGAGAGCAAAAAGAAGAAATTTGTGAGTCTTTTTCCCAAATTATATAGAAGAAAAGTCACTTCTTTTGATTTAGATGCTCCCCCTCTTCTCTGTTTATCTCTATATATATCTATTAACTTACCTCAGTTTTCAAGGATGTGTAATTTTTAATTGAGATTTAGTCCGGTTAGGTGGTGCTAATTGGTGATTTGCATGTGTCATGTGTTAAATGTCAGGTGAATCCAGGTGAATCACGTGAGGAAGGAAAGATAGTTGGTGAAGTATGTGAGAGAGAGAGAGAGCATGATGCTTTAGATGTTCTAGGAACCGAGATGCTCTTCCTCTGCTCAGTTTATTTATCTATATATATATATATATATATATATATATATATCTAACAGTAATTAGCCTAACATGATTTGTTTTAGGTGAAGTGTCATTATTAATTGAGATTAGTTAGGTTAGGTAGTGGTAATTGCTGGATTGCATCTGCATGTTCCTTTTGTTAATTAAGGAATTTGTCTTTGTCCATATGTTGCTTAGTTGGGGGTTTTGTCTTTTGCTGATAGTGTAAAGTTCCCAAGCTATACCATATCATAGAGAACTGGCAACATCAAATTATGGAAACCAAATCATGAGTCAAGTTTTGGAAGCGATCTTAGGAAGAAACTAGGCAGGGAAAACCAGGGCCGGTCCTGAGAGTTTGGAGGTCCAAGACCATTTAGTAAAGATTTCAAAAATTTGGGGGTCTAAATTTTTTTTTTTTTACAAATTAGGGGTCTACTGTCTTATCTTGTTAACGGTTGACTAACTTCTGTTAGAGTCAATGTAGATTTAGGCGCGTTTTAAAAAGTTTGGGTAATATTTCTTAAATTATAATTGAGGTGAGGTCGTTTTTGGCACTGATCATTTGTTTGGGTCCTATTTGGCACGATTGAGAGTGTTAGGGTCGAAATTGACACTTTTTTTCGTATATCAAAACGACGTCGTTTTATCTTGTTAACGGTTAACTAACTTCTGTTAGAATCAATGTAGATTTAGGCACGTTTTAAAAAGTTCAGATAGTTTTTTTAAATTATAATTGAGTTGAGGTCGTATTTGGCACTGATCAATTGTTCGGGTCCTATTGTTGTTGGGGGTGGAAATCGACACTTTTCCCGGTCATAATCATTATGTCTTAATTAAAAATTCAACAACTCTATTGGACATGATCTTATTCGCAGGATGGTGAAATAGATGGGCCTAAATGATGGCCCACTACGAGACATTTCACAGCCCAGTTAAGCTTCGTACGAGGAATATAGAAAACCGCATTTTAACACAGATCCGATCCGATCCTCTCTCTTTGGAGAAAAGTTTGAAATTCAAACGCTCCTTTTCTTTCAAACCCTACTTCTCCCCCCCCCCCTCTCTCCACCATAAACCCTAAAAATTCAATTTGTGTTCTTCACGAATCACGATGACTCTGCTACCATCCGTAGGTCGCGAGCTCTCGAATCCGCCGTCCGATGGGATTTCTAATCTCCGGTTTTCCAATAGCAGCGACCATCTACTCGTCTCTTCATGGGACAAGGTTAGCCACTCCCCCCTCTTTTTTTTTTTTTTATCTCTCTCGGGCATTGATCTGTCTTAATCCGATGATTCTTTGGTCTGTGATTGGGGTCGAAGAGTGTGAGATTGTATGACGCGAACGCCGATTCGATGAGAGGGGAGTTCAAGCATGGAGGAGGAGCCGTGCTCGATTGCTGCTTCCATGACGAGTCTTCTGGGTTCAGTGCCTGTGCTGATCATAAAGTTAGACGGTAATGCTTAGCTAGTATACTTACTTGGGTTCTGTCACAAACGCTATATGTGCATAAAGTTTCAATCTTGAAAATGAGATTTAGAATGTTTCCAGTGAAGGGCATGTCAGATTTTTATCTCTTTTTTAAGTTTTTCTTTCTTTCTCAACTATGGGCTTCTAGCTCTAGTGGTAAAGGGCTTACAGCTCTGAGTACCGTCACCTGGGTTCGAATCCCGGCCACTGGGGAATTAACATTTCGGCATCTTAGTAAGGCCTTTTTTTTTTTTGCGAATTCTTGATGATGGTTGTTCCTTGTTTCTCTTGTTGTGCATCAGAATTGACTTCAATGCTGGCAAAGAGGATATTCTTGGAATGCATGATGAACCAGTCCGGTGTGTTGAGTATTCTTATGCTGCAGGTTGGTCAACTTCTGTTCATGTTCTAAGATGCTTAGTTGATGTCCAGATCCTGTTCATTTAACATTGATAAAATAGTGCCTTTGTATTGAGGGCATGGAGTTTTTTTTTTTCACGTTGCAACTTTAATTGGAACTCAGAAGTCAGATTTTACCAATTTAGTGCTTCTATTACATGAACACTATGTTTTCTTGTGACGTTGTTAGGGCAAGTGATCACTGGAAGCTGGGATAGAACGATTAAATGTTGGGACCCAAGAGCTGCAAGTGGACCGGAGCGCTCACAGATTGGAACATATAAGCAACCTGAGCGTGTCAACTCCCTTTCTCTCGTTGGAAATCATTTGGTTGTGGCGACAGCAGGAAGACATGTTAACATTTATGACCTGAGAAATATGGCCCAGCCTGAGCAGAGAAGGGAGTCCTCACTTAAGTACCAGACCAGATGTGTGCGTTGTTATCCCAATGGAACAGGTTAATTGGCTCACATGTTGCTTTTCTAATAGTCAAAGTTGATATGTTCTTGTTCCAAGTATGATCAGTAGCCTTAGTTTCATCTTCCACACTTATGAGTTTATTAATGATCTGCAGGATATGCACTTAGCTCTGTTGAAGGGAGGGTTTCAATGGAGTTTTTTGATCTATCAGAGGCTGCTCAAGCTAAAAAGTATGTTCATAATGATTTTCCTGTTACCTCTTTATGAGGTATTCCACTCTCTGTGATAAGTATATTCCAACCTCTTTTCAGATATGCTTTCAAGTGTCACCGGAAATCCGAGGATGGAAGGGACATCGTCTACCCTGTAAATGCAATTGCCTTCCATCCGATGTAAGTCTTTATCTTCGAAGGAACCTAATTGTCTCCTTTCATATATACGGTTGCCTCTAGTCTTAGCTAACTTTTCACAGAAATATAACTGTGTAATTTCTGGTTTGAAACATATTGGTGGAGAGATAAGTTAGACTTTAGAGTATGGTGGATGCCAAATTTTCCTTTGCAAGTAAATTTCTGTAAATGCTTGTTCTTGGGTCCACTAGTTATGTGTAACCTTAAGGGAATAGTTTGAAATCTCAGTACAGCAGCTCTATTACTTCTAATAACCTAATGGCTTTTGAAACTGTAGTTATGGCACTTTTGCTACCGGAGGTTGTGATGGTTTCGTCAACGTTTGGGATGGTAACAACAAGAAGAGGCTATATCAGGTTTAGCAATGACAACAACTTTTCAAATATATTTCTTTCAGTGTTCTTTCGGTTAGTGAGACGCATCACTAACGGCTCCTATTATTTTTTTCCTAGTACTCAAAGTATCCAACGAGTATTGCGGCGCTGTCATTCAGCCGAGATGGTGGATTACTGGCTATTGCTTCTAGTTACACGTTTGAAGAGGGAGACAAACCGTAAGTAATCTCACTCTCTATAATTCTGTTAAATCTCAGAAACATCCATACCGTCACATGTGTTTGATTTTGGATTTATCTTTCTTTTGTAGGCATGAGCCGGACGCAATCTTTGTACGGAATGTTAATGAAATCGAAGTGAAGCCGAAACCTAAAGTATACCCAAATCCTCCTGCATAGTCCCTAACTATGGAATGAGCAGAGAATTATTTGGACTTTGTTGCCCAAAGAAAGCGTGATAGCCCTTTATGTTTGTGGAGTTTTAAAAAAACTTATTTTGGCTGTAAAGTGAAGTATGTGAACAATACATTGGCTTTAGAATCTGACGTTGTGTTCTTTTGGTTTTGAGTAAAGTCCATTTACCCTGTGGTGGTAAGAAAAAATAACTAGTGGCTTTGGAACTGAGCTTGTTGTGTTCCTTTGGTTTTGAGCTTTGTCTGTAATATGCATCAGCGTTTAGTTCAGTCAAGCTCAGGCATATATGTACATAGAAAGTCCGAAAACTTCACTAAAAATTTTCTAAGTTCACGAATCTAAACAAAAGGATATAAAACTTAAATAAAGGAACAAGTAGACAAAAGTAATCAACAGACAAACACTACTCCTAACGCTTCTCTCTCTCTCTCTCAAATCACCTGCAACACATTTAGCTTCTTCCTCTTCTCTCAGTCACCTCAAGCAAAGGATCATCTGCTGAACCAAAAATTCAATACATCCATTACAAAAGGTATTTTCTTTGTCAGAGATTTCATGTGTTGTGTGTTTTTACCACATTGCAGTTGTTTTATTCCTTTCAGGGACTTTGAAACTTCTTCAGCGAATACTTGAGCTGCTTCGGCTTCGGCTTCTGCAATCTCTGCTTGCTTTGCAGCTTCGTCAGCCTCTACCATAGCAGCTTCTGCCTCCGCAACTGCCTGTGCTGCAACTGCAGCCGCCTCATGTATGTTCACAATCGTCACTTTGGCTAACTCTGCATCAACCTCTGACTGTCTCTGAACACTCACTTCATCATTCTGAACTCTCTTTTTATCAGACAATGTCCCCAAATGTCTCTTCTTGTGGGAAGACAAGGCAGTGGAGTTTGGAATTCTATACTTGCGTTTAACCTGTAAAAAGAGGAAAACTCCTGATCAATACAACCATGAAGCAAGTTGATTGCATAAAAGACTATATATATGCACATGACTGTTATTAACTCTTACCTTGATAAGCTTGCCAGTACCAAAAGCAGACAAGTACTTTAGCTTGGAAGACAGCAACTGTTTGAAGTTCGGAGGTACCTCATATCGTTCCTATATCAAACACACTAAGAATCATCAGATTGACAATACATAAAAGTGTACGAGGAAGTAAAAACTGAATACCTGGATGTAGTTACCAATTGCTGTTTTGCTAGAACCACCAGGCTGTTTCATGGTACATATTGCTTCCGTTATAAGGCTATCCAGCCTGTAACAGTAAGTTTCATACATCATAATGTCACAACGAGTGTGATAAGACGCTAACATAACATTGCAACAAAAGAATATCCTCTCCAATGAAAGAAACAGAGATTAGATGATGTTGCTGACCAATTAGGTGTCCTTGGAGAAGAAACTTGCAGTGCAGAAGAGCAAATGTTTCTCCATTTATCCTGTCTCAGTACAACAAATCTAAATCAGATTAAGAAAAACAAACTTCATAGCCACAAACAAAACACAACTGCATCATTCTAAAGTATAAGAAGGAGTGATGAGATGACCTTGAGATCTACATTGGAACGAAGGAACAAGACTTGACTAAAGTCAGGGTCTTTGAGGATGGTGCGCCATCTACCAGGGCCGTGCTTGGCAACGGCAGATCTTAGAGCTGACTCTTCTTCTCGACTCCATTTATGCTTAGGAGCACCCATCACGATGTTATAACTCTGATTCTGCAAACACCATAACAAGCATATGTAAGAAAGAAAATGTCGTTGTCGGATCCATTGTTCTCAGTTAAAGATCATTTCTTTCACTGTAACCCACAATTCCCTCTCTGCACGCAACCATAACTAACAGATGAAACTCCAAATGTAGTTACAGTATCTATAGTTGCAGTAAAACCCTAATTCTCTCTGTCCCTGCCCAAACCCTAAAAACCAAAAACCCTAGAAAACCAAAAATAGTTCTTTCAGACAGAAACCTAATCTTATGTTGAGAAACAACATAACAATCGAAGATATTAACTCACCAGATTTTCGGAGGGGCAATTGATCTTCGACAGACAATTTCTCTGTTTATTCGAGGTTTCGTGAGTCTTCCGAAGAAAAAAAGACGCACAGGTTCATTACTAACGTTTATTTGTACAAGTGACAACATTTTACCCGTGTTTAGTGACAAAACTTTTGTTCATATGCATTATTTATTTTAAAACAATTACCAATTACACAAGTAAATTATCCAAAAAAAAAAAAACCAGAAACTGGTAATAATAATGAAAGAAACTGGGTTGGGTTTTGTACGGGCGGTCTTACTGATTGTAGTGAGCTATTAAACGGGCCGCAAGAACTCGTTCCTGATTGATTTTGTCCTTTCAAAAATAACACTTTGATTTGAGGATTCTGCATCATTTTTTTCTTGAACATTAGGATTCTGCATCATGGTGGTGAACATGTTAGTACTTAGTATTATGCAAATAAGTATGTGTTAGTAACCCGTGGTAGAGAGAAATAGATTTATTAAGTTTTTTTTTTTTTTGATGAAATTTTAAATTGGTCAAATCTCCAAAATAGCAATTTTCTAAGTTTATATCACAAAAATAGGACTCAAAAACTAAAATGACCAAAAAAACATTTTATCTTTTGAAAATTTTAATTTTTTTATTTTTTAAAATTTGAAATCTTATCCCAAAACCTCATTTCTCAACTCTAAACCCTAAACCCTAAACTCTAAACCCTAAATCCTAAACCCTAAACTCTAAACCCTAAACCCTAAACCCTAAATCCTAAACCCCACCCTTTAACTCTAAACCCTAAGTTTGTGACTTTTAATAAAACATTAAGTGCTATTTTTGTGACTTTTGATCTTGAGTGCTAGTTTGGGAACAAAAACTTGATTTAGTGCTATTTTTGTCTTTTTCTCTATTAAATTTATTGATCATCAGAGAAAAGAATGGTTATATACAAACTATCTTAAGCAATCTAAAGTAAAGAAACCCCAAAGGAACTCCAAATAAACTAACAGACCTAACTTCTTCCTATGCGTGTACTGAACCAGCATTGAAGCAATCCAAGAAGACGTGGCTTCTCGTAGTACCTAGTGGAAAGTATCCTTTGTCTTATAGTTTTGTCAATAACCTTGTATAAGTGCTCAACTGGACGCACTATCTGATTATGACGCTTTCCGTTCCTCTCCCTCCAGACATAATAAATAGTTACCTGGAGAGCTAGTCTCAAGAGAATCGAAGTCAAGTAGTTGTGGGAAAGAGCACCAAGACGGCTCAGATTTTCATTCCAGTCTGGGGATGGGGCCGGCTGCAGTAGAGAACCCAGCACCCGCAGCCAAAGGATGTAGGTGTAGGGACACGCAAAGTATAAATGGTCACGATCTTCCTGTCTTTCCCCACAGAATAGACAACCCTGCTCGATCCCCCACACACGCATACGAGAGCCTGTTGAGAGCCTGTCTCTTATCGCCAACCATGTAATGAAGGCATAGCGAGGAACCCCTTGAGCAAACCAAACAAGTTTATGCCAAGGTACCGTACTATGGGAGTTACGGATGATAGACCACGTAGCCCGAGCAGAGAAGTCCAGCCTGTACTCCCCCGCTACCTTCTTCCATTGTACCTCATCCTCCATAGCGGGGTTCAAGCATAAACCCATCGCCTTAATCTGTTCAACAACCTGCTCAATATGGCGATCTCTAGTGCTTCTAAACCCCCATCCATTGCCTAACAACACCTCCGATATGGTGGCATTCCTATTAATGCCCAACTTCAATCTTCCATGCTCCCCCAAAACCTCGATTAACCTCCCCAATGGATGCCAAATATCTAACCAGAACTTGATATTCCTACCATTGTGGACTGATATCCGAATGAACTGCTTCGCGAGGGGCCGCAGTTGTAGAAGCTTCCTCCAAATCCAAGATCCCGCTGTCCCATCTCTTACATCCCAAAAAGAGACGTTGCGCAAAAGGACTTGCTTAACCCACTTGACCCACAAGGAACCAGGGTCACTGAAGACACGCCAGATCAGTTTAAGTGCAAATACAATGGAGACCTCTTTAATACTTCTAACCCCAAGGCCACCTTCACTTTTCAACTTACAAACTTCAGACCATGCCACTTTCGATTTAGAAGTGTCATTGGGGGAGCCACTCCACAGAAACGCTCCACACATGCTCTCGATCTCGACAATACAACCTTGAGGAAGGCAGAAAGATGAACACCAGAAATTCGTGATGCTAGCTATTACCGAATTGATGAGCTGCAACCGTCCGGCAAAAGAGAGCGCTTTGCTCGTCCAACTCTGGAACCGAGCTTTAATCTTCAGCAGCAAAGGCTCGTAATCATCCCGCGTCATCGTCTTCGTGGTAAGGGGCAGACCAAGATATTTAATAGGCAATGCTGAAACGGACAGACCCACTGCAGCTGCTGCTGTTTCCAGGACCACCTTCCCTCTGCCCGCTGCAAAAACTGTAGATTTAGCTACGTTTATACACAATCCTGACATCTCCGCAAATGACTGAAACACTCCGAGCGTATTAATCAGAGAACTGGGAAGGCCATCAGTGAACACAATGATGTCGTCAGCGAAGCTTAAGTGTGTGAGCTGAATGTCCTTGCACATAGGATGGAAACCGATACTTCTATTAAGGACTGCCCGGTTGAGGAGCTTGGAAAGAACATTGCTCACAATGACATAAAGGAACGGAGATAGGGAACAACCTTGGCGAATTCCTCTAGAACTCGGAAAGAACCCTTCGAGCTCTCCATTGATAGAAACTATTGATATATATATATATATATAAGATGCATATTTTCAGAAAAAAAGAGACTAGGATAGTGTAATTAGTTATGATAAAAATTGTATGTTTATATTTTTATCATATCCCAATTAAAAATCCACTAAATAAGTCTTTTATGAAAATATGAATATACATTGAAACCTCTATAAATTAATAATGTTGGGATTACACCTAAACTATAATTTTTTTATTAATTTATAGAAGTTATTAATTTATCAATATATTAATTGAACCAAAAACTTAATTTGAGACTATAAAATTATATTATTTTATAGAAGTTTTTAGTGTATATTAATCTATAGATTATTAATTTAAAAATGTTATATTGTATTTACCAGTTATAAATTCAAGT
The DNA here is from genome assembly GCF_000695525.1 of Brassica oleracea var. oleracea. NCBI lineage: Eukaryota > Viridiplantae > Streptophyta > Magnoliopsida > Brassicales > Brassicaceae > Brassica > Brassica oleracea. The sequence continues at coordinate 62,106,530 of NC_027750.1, forward strand.
AACAATCCAATAATAATTCAGAAAAGGTATTTCCTTAAACTATTTATTCCAAAAAATAAAAGAAGAAATGTTGTTCATAGAATAGTATATTCATATACATGCATCTATTATCTGCAATTTGATTTTACAAAAAAGTTGTATGTCTTTTTTTTTTCTTTTTTGAACATCAAAAAAGTTGTATGTCGTTCTTTATATTGTTGAAAAATGTATTGATCTTTAAATTGAAGGCCTTTTACAAAAAAATATATATATCATCTAAATTGAACTTTGCTAAATTGGTTGGTTCTTCTACCGGTACTATTATTATTTTAAATTTTCTTAACTAAGCCAACAATTAGTCAAGAATTTTATACATTATGCTCAACTTTGGTAAAAAAAAAAGGAGAGAAGAGAATGTTTAAATGGTTGATGGAGTTAGTTGTATACTTTTGGGCATTAAGATGAGAATAATTTGCTCCTTCAAAAAGTTTACAGGACTTTGTAATCTTACACATCAGATAAAGTGGGAAAATCTGGTTAAGTCAAACCAGTGCGTTAGTCCGGTTCATTTCTCTTTATACAAGTTGCTTTAGTGTTAATTACGTGCACGTGAACACAAGGAAGAAAAGAAACAGTCAACATAGTTGCCCGCCTAACGTTTTAACACCTTTGAAGCCATTTTAAGCAAAAGGTTTGAATATATAGCTCTCACAAATATAGTAGAAGTTATCGAAAAGCTAACCAAAGAAAGAAAGTTGCAGAGAGTTATGGCTAAAATCGATGATTTTGCGCCATTTCCAGTTAAAGATCAGCTTCCAGGAGTTGAATATTGTGTATCCAGCTCTCCAAATTGGCGTATGTCTGTTAAATTTCATTTAGTATTTAGTTACTTGTACGTTATTTTCTTAAAGAGATTCAGCACCATGTCTTAGTTTGGAATGCATATGATTGATAGTTCTCGTGGAAAAATAGATCAATAACTCTTTCTATATTAGCCGCCAAGTTAGGTTTAATGTCTAACCGAATGAATTCATTTGTGTATTAATGGTGATAAATGGTTACACAACTTGTTTATTTGTGTTTATATGATTGATGATGCAGCTGAAGGAATAGTTCAAGGGTTTCAACATTACATTGTAATGCTAGGAACTACTGTAATAATACCTTCCATACTCGTTCCTCTCATGGGTGGTGGTGATGTAAGCATTAACATCAATCTCAACTCCTAATTATGACGCACTGTTTTTTCTTAAACGGATAAAAATTGAGATTATGACGTCATTATCAGGTGCAGAAAGCGGAAGTGATAAACACAGTCCTGTTCGTGTCGGGAATAAACACGTTACTACAGAGTTTATTCGGGAGTAGACTTCCTGTCGTAATCGGAGCTTCTTATGCTTACGTCATCCCTGCTCTATACATCACTTTCTCTTACCGATTCACTTACTATCTTCATCCTCACGTGGTTAAATGACAACCCACTTCTTCTTTTTCTTTGAAAACATTTGAGAGTTTAGTCCTGAAAATAAATGTTATTGATACAGAGATTTGAGGAGACAATGAGAGCAATTCAAGGAGCTCTCATCATTGCTGCTATATTTCACATGGTCATGGGTTTCTTTGGCTTGTGGAGAATCTTGGTCAGGTCAGGAAGAAGGACAAAGAACTCGTGTTGTACAATTACTTGTGCGACAAGTAACATAAAAACACTAATGTTTTGCTTCTTTTTTTTTTGGTAGGTTTCTTACCCCTCTCTCAGCTGCTCCTCTCGTGATTCTCACCGGAATTGGCCTCGTCGTGCTTGCGTTTCCTCAGGTAAATTATTCAAGATTAACTCCATAAAACATCAATTAGGTTTAGGTTGTTGTGTGTTTTGCGTGGGGCTTAAGAATAGTCTTTTATGTTGCAGCTTGCGAGATGTGTAGAGATTGGACTCCCAGCGTTGATCATACTCATAATCTTATCTCAGGTTGAAGTTAATTTTGTAATATTTTATACAAGCCCATTAGTTCTGAATCTCTGACAATGATTGTGTGTATGTTGTTGCGTGTGCTACAATCTTCAAGTATCTTCCCCACTTGTTCAAGTGTAAGAGATCGATATGCGAGCAGTTCGCTGTTCTGTTCACGGTAGCGATCGTATGGGCTTACGCAGAGATTCTAACAGCAGCTGGAGCTTACAATAAAAGACCTGACAGTACACAGCTCAGTTGTCGAACAGACCGGTCCGGTCTCATTAGTGCTTCCCCATGGTCTGCTCATCTTTCATTTAGATTTCCTCTGTTTCCCGATCAAAACAGAGGATTTGTCTGAAGATTTCTTCCTTCTTTCGCAGGGTGAAAATTCCATATCCGTTGCAGTGGGGACGCCCAAGCTTTCATGCAAGCGATGCATTCGCAATGATAGCTGCTTCCTACGTGGCTATTGTCGAGGTTTTGATCAACATCCCAGCTCACATTCTTGGTTTACAAACGGATGATCTTGCTGAAAGATTAGGGTCTTTATGTTTGATCTTTGTTAGACGACAGGTTCACTCATTGCTGCTTCAAGATTTGGTAGTGCGACCCGTATACCTCCCTCGGTGCTTAGCCGTGGCATCGGATGGCAGGGCGTAGGCGTTTTGCTGAATGGATTGTTTGGAACTGCAACCGGTTCAACAGCTTTGGTGTAATGAAATCAAATCTCTTTAATATAGAACGTTCTCAGGTGCCGGATCTTAAACTTTGTTGTTTTTTGTTTGTTCTTGTAGTGAAAATACAGGGCTGCTTGGACTAACAAAGGTTGGGAGCAGAAGAGTGGTTCAGATATCTGCTGGTTTCATGATCTTCTTCTCCATTTTTGGTAATACTCCAAGCATGTGAAATTACTTGGAAACAATTTTAATTGCTAGGCAGTAATTATATACTTTATAGGAGATTAATGATTAGGCGGACGCGATTTTAGAAAAAAAATCGGTTAAGAAAAATCGTTTTCTTTAGATATGATTTGCCGCCTACACCGATTTTTAGAACATTAGTCTTAACCATTACTAAACTTGTGAAAAAATACAGGCAAGTTTGGGGCTGTTCTTGCGTCGATACCATTACCAATATTCGCAGCCTTGTACTGTGTTCTATTCGCCTATGTTGGTATGTATATCTCAAGAACTAGACTCTTTCTACTCATTTTAGCTTTTTGTATAAATGTGATTGAGATCAGGCAGAGGACCTTGTGAACAGCTTCTGCAGGACTTGGCCTGCTTCAGTTCTGCAACTTAAACAGCTTCAGGACTAAGTTTATCCTCGGCTTTTCAATCTTCATCGGTCTCTCTGTCGCACAGTACTTCACAGAATATCTGTTTATCTCTGGTCGTGGACCCGTTCACACACGCACTTCTGCGGTAAGTGTATTACATCATCACTTTATGTTTGTTTGTCTTGTGTGTACTGATTCGTTTGTCATGGACGCAGTTCAATGTGATAATGCAAGTGATATTCTCTTCGGCTGCAACCGTTGGGATAATGGCAGCCTTCTTGTTGGACTGTACTCATAGCTACGGACACCCCTCGGTGAGGAGAGACAGTGGAAGACATTGGTGGGAGAAGTTCAGAGTCTACTACACTGATACTCGAACTGAAGAGTTCTACGCATTGCCTTATAACCTCAATCGATTCTTCCCTTCTTTCTAAAAATCTGAGACTCAGTTTCTTCAGCATCTAGAGAGATATATATATGTATGTACCACAAAAACAAGATTCCAACTAGAAAATTATGTTTCTAAATAATCTTGTTTTTCTTGTTACCAACACTTTTGCATGAGTTTGCTTAGAGATTGTAACAGCTACATATTCCAGAGTGACTAGGCAAATTGAGATTCAAACTCTTTTCTTTTCTGGTGAGTAAACTGATCATCTTAGTCCGGCTGGAGATGTTGGACTGCCTCCTCCAGGTCTTCCCATGGCTCTCTGGGCCAGAGATCCATCGTAATCCTAAACAAACGTATTTTTCGATTTTAACATGAAAGCCAACATAAAGACAACTTGGTTTAGGTTGATACAAAGTATAATTTGAAACATACCCGCTTCTCGAAGGAACTATCCTGCGAGTCAGCTATCTTGTCTGCGATACCATAGTCAATGGCTGCCTGTGCTTGGAGATATTTAGGTCGCTTGATGTCCTCGTTGATCTGCTCTTTGGTTTTACCTGTTCCCTTAGCTAACAGCTCAATGTAATACTCAGTATTTGCATCAAGCTCCTTGGCCTGTCAGGGGAGGAATATTCATTAACAGTACAAGTGAAGAAAATTTCAAGGGATTACATAAGAGAGTACAAGAATGAGAGGGCCACCTTAATCCACATGTCAATGGCAGCTCCACTTGATCTGTTTACTTTTGGCAGATACAATTTTGCTGCACCATAAAACATCGGAACTTAGAAGCTTCCACAAGAGGTACTAATAAGCATGTCATGATCTAATGCAAGTTTAAGGCTTCAAATGGTAACATGCGGAACAACCACTAAAGTGCGGTTTCTAAAAGTAACAAAAACGTAAATGTAAAGACTTTTTTTAATATTAGCTGCGGTGCGGTTTTGTCCGTTAGCATTTGAAGTCTAAAAGTAGATATATTTTGAGAGGAGAGAAGCATACTTGATGAATGTGGCTGAACTGCACGATAACCCTTTTTACCGAGAGAAAGAAGCATTGCTGCTTGACCAAAGGCCATGCCACAGTTGATAGTGTATACATCTGATTTGCAATACTTTTAACCCACACAAAAAAGAATAGAAAAGTGAATTGATTACTGTAATCATCACAATGAATATAAATGCACAGATTATTTTAGTGAGATGACTTACAGAAATGGTGTCAGCTATGGCATAAGCCTCTGTTTCTGACCCAACAGTCTCCATCTTCTCATTCTACATGGCATTTAGCAAAATAAAATAAGCAGATTGTCCAGATAATTCCATCAAAAGACTTAATTGAACTGACCTGAGTCCCGGGTGAGTTTATGTATAGGTAGATGGGCTTTGCTGGGTTGTCATAGTCTAACCACATAAACTGAGCAACGAGTAACTCAGTAACTGCAGGTACGATCTGCGAGTGAATCGAAGCAAGATCAATGCCTGAGCAGAGAGGAAACATAGTAACAGCAAGTTAATATCGACACATGGAGAAGTCTTAACTGGCATGCCAAGGTAGCATATGCGAGCATCCAAAAGCAAAGAAGGCAAATCCGGAGGAGCAGTTCTTGGTCTTGCAGATCCTCCGCCGCCGCCTCCACCTCTGTACATTTGGACACTCATGCTGTATCTCCTAGGATCTGCTGCATTCATACCAGACATACTCCACGTTCCTCCGTTGTCCAAATAATTTCTTCTGGACGAGATGCTTTCCTATTAACAACGAAGAAGCATGCCAAAAAAGACAAAGACTCATATATTTGAGAAGAAACTTTGTAACTGTAAAATGGAATATGATAAGATGGATTAAAAGAGAATATTAACCTCTGTAACTTTCTCCGCTTGCCTGCGGACAGGGCTGTCCTCTGTCATGAACATATCCATTTGAGCTGGATTAAGACCGTAGAAATACTGTGGTACATTCTTGAAGTTCTGCATCACTTTAAAAAAAAGGCAAGGAACATAGAATGTCAGATCAAGTTGAAAGCAAATGTTGACGAATTGAAATCTCAACAAAGAGTTGCAGCAATCAAACTAATATTTTAAGATTCCATATTACACAGACAACATGACATATAAAGGGCAAAAGGCTTTCACTACTTGTTGAAACTGCTGGAGCCAAAGACATAATCTTTAGCACTAAGGTACTTCGTGTAAGCTAAAGAATCAGAGGAAAATAGAGAACCTTTGTGACCCAATTAATCACCAAAGACAACCTAAACGGATAAGGTTAGGTTGAGACCTCATAACAAATCTATACGAAGGAAAAAAAAAAAGTAAAAGCACAAAGCTGAGGGAGAAGTAGAAAACCTCCATCTTTGAGATTGTCTCCACGAAATTGTTTGGGGATGTGGTCAAAGCTCATATCTTTAGCAGAAGCGAAGCAGTTCGATCTTCTTGTGCGTCGAGGAACAGTAGAGCAAGGCATGTTCGAGGAGAAGAGCTTAGATCCCGACATGAAGGGTGATTTGGGAAGCACGAACTTGGAACATACAGATTCATGGTTGAGCTGTGGAGCAAGAGGAGAGACCATCATCGAAGTCGCCATATTTGATCCGATGAAGAAAAAGAAGATGATGATTGGAACGAAGGGTGTGTTTAGTTTGGGGATGTTTGAGGTGAAACTAGGGATTGCTTGTCGTTTTTGCTGTCGTCAGATGAAGATGATGCAAGTAAGCACAGTCAAATCTCTACCAAACCAGAATCGGTTTGGTCTTGGTACCGGTACAGATCAATCAGTGTCTTTAACCGGCTCCGTCTCGATAAATTTCTGCCCGGTTTCATATCTATTTTTATTAATCAGGGGTTTTGCTTAAGAAATTACTTTTCTTATATGATATTAATAACTTTGACCAAAAAAAATGATATTAATAACAATTAAGATTTGATTCCTTAAATATCTAGACAATCTGGTTACCTAATTAACAACCTAGTTTCTTTTATTATACATAGTATATTAAATAATATATTATTAGATAAATTATTAATTAAACAAAAATTATTTTTTTGTTTGTTTTATTATTAGTTGGAATTTATTTTTCTCAAATGTCTTTTCTATATCTCTGGGTGGATATTTGATTTTTCTAACAATTTAACTTTATTAATAACTAGATACGGATCCGCGCTATGCCGCGGATATTGTTATATCTACTTTTTACAGAAAAAATAGTGGTAATATATATTTATATAATATTTTTATGTTATTTATTTGTAAATATTACGTTTTAAAGATATATTGAATTGTGGTGTTGTTACAAAATATTTTGTACATGGTGTTTTTTTTGTGTGCATAAATTTTAAATGTTGTACATGGTGTTTTTTCTTATAATGTTAGATTTTTCGTTTGTAATTTAATATTTTGATATAAAAATGTGATTGTCAATTTATGTTCTTTAAAATATTTGTATATGTTATTTAAAATATATTATTAACATATTTGGCGCAAATATTTTTTGGACTTACTTTTAAGAATATAAGTTTGGACAAAAAATTATGATATAGTTTAATATGTTTTTAAAATATATGGACAATTTAAATTAACTGAGATTATATTATATAATTTTAATATATGTTTTATGGGTATTATTTTTTTTCTTATATATATATATATATATATATATATATATATATAT
>NC_027750.1:62114557-62141102 GCF_000695525.1 Brassica oleracea var. oleracea
TTTAACATGTGAATATAATAGGGAGGTCGAAAAATAAGGGAGAAAATCTTGTTAGGCAAAAAAATCAACTTCCAAATAAGAGAATGTCGTAAAAACATAAATTGTAGTTATTGATTATTTGGTGTGCAAGTCAAGTTAGTCTAAGATTTGATCAAATTTTTCTTAATAATATATTTCCGAGAAATTTTCATGTTTACTGTTTTGTTGATACTATTATTGATGTTTACCACCATTAAAGAGATATTTTCAAAAATATATTCTTCATAAAAAGCAAAAAGACTCTTACACCCTTGAAAATCGAAAATTCTTTTTGAAATTATTTTAAAAAAATTTATATAATTTTAAGTTTGTATTTTTATATTTATTGGAATCATAAATTTCACATTCCAGAAACCATATCACACCTTTCAATTTTAAAACATAAGTCTAGATTAGTTAATCCTATGGTTATAAATGTTTTTCTCTCTCTTTAAATATGAGAGTAAAAGTGGTTAGTGTAAACATGAAAAATGGTATTATGAATGTGGTATTTTTGGCAATTTCCCTATCTTTCTAATTTTCTTGTAGATAAGTATTGTTTATGAAATTAGTAAATAAAAAATAATGTAATTTCTAACTTTTACTGTATTTCAAAAAAACAATTTTGCATAAGTTATATTTTATATGATTGAAGTTTATATATGATTGAAGTTTATATAATAACATATTATGTTCATAATGGCAGGTATCTCTAAGTTTAACAAAGAATCAATCAACTTAGAGCATATTAACATATGTCACGAAAATGAGGTGTAAAAAGAGTTATTATATCTAATCTTTCTATTAACATAAGAAACCAAACATATACATGTTCTTTGTGATGATATGATGTCGATGAGAAAATCATAAAGCAAGTTTTATCATTAGAAAACGTTAGTCCAAGTGAGAGTTATTGTATTGCTAATATAATTGTATATACAATCGGTCTACTTTAATTTTAATAGAAGATAATTTGTTTGGTTTACTTATAATAGGTTAGATTGTTGGTTTAATTTAAGTTGTCTGGTTTTAATGTAACTAACTTGATATGATCCATAAATTAACATACTAACAAATTTGAAATAGTCCAAAATTTAAATAACAACTTTAATGGTAGATAAATTTAGGATTCTATTTTAATAGAGTAGATTTTGTAAGGATCTTTTACAAATACATACACAATGAAAACATAACAAATAACATAGGTTATATAATAAAAAAACAAAAGAACTAAAAAAGAGTAAGATATTTGAGAAGTTTTGCGATCTTTACATCTTTGTCGCATTAGAAACATCAATTAATTATCTTTGTTGTGTTATATTGGTCTTAATCCAATTTAGATCTATATATATTTTTCGGTTTAGAATCCAATATATTGATTCAACCGTAAGAAAAAAAATTGAAAAGACCAATTTTCAACGATTGTATGTATATTGCCATACAACAAAAAGATTCTTCCTTCAGTCTTTAGATCCTCTTTTGTATCTCGAATCCATGGCGGTTTTCTTGGAGGACATTTTCTCCATAACAAATGACTTGATTCGAAAATCAACACAATTTGGTTGATTGTTTTGTCATCAATCATAGCTGTAAAATCCATGTCGGAAACTGCAACGCCGTATTGAAAGAAAGAGAGATTAACCTTCAATCCGCTGTAGATGAATTTCTTCTCAAGTAAAGGGAAGAATAAGAGATTAACCTTCGATTACTTAGGCCTAATAAACAACAATCATTAATACAAATAAAACTCAATTCAATAAGAATTTGTGATAAATATAAGCAATTAGTGCCATATATCTCAGATTCCTGACTACACTATAATAGTAACAATGAAATTGTCTAGACAAAACAAAACCAGAGAATGACAATGCAAGAAACAGAAACAAACAGTTGGTTTACAAGTAGTATCAATTCTAAACAAGATCACTATTACATTAACCTATTTAACTATCATATATATAACACTAGGATCGGCCCGCAGGGCAGAAGTTATTATAAAATATTTTACATGAATTTATATTAACTTATGAAACATTTAAAATTATTATGTATTGAAAATAATATTATAAACAAAAAATAATGGAAATAATTCTGAGATCATATTGTTATTGTTAATAAATATTTTTGATTTGAATTAAAATGACAACAACTTTCATTATTCTCTATCGTTAAATAATACAATATTAACAAAAATAATTAAGAAAATGTAATAATAGAAATATTCTTATTATTTCTATTTCAATTTGACATAGTAAAAATATAAAGTTTATACAAATAATACTATATTTATTTTAAGAAGGTACAAAATTTTAAAAACATTAACATAATTTTTTTTCTAAAGAACCTACAGTCCAGTAAGTAACGAGCCTTTGTATTGTTGTCAGTTTGTCACCATATAAATCCGGTAAATCTGTAATAAAACACACAAATTATTATACAGAAAAGATAATGAAAATCAAATTCACGCTCGCTAGAAGTTAACTGAGTGTACCTGCCAACCAGCTTCTACGCTGTTAAGATACTTTATTTGATCGGATGGTTCAATAGCATGTGTTGTAGCCTTTGGCCTGTGGCATTAAAAGATAAGGCACACAGCTTGTGATAATACAACTATATTAAAAGAAAAGAGCAAGATTTTAACCAATCAATTGTTTCCTTAAACTAAAGTTAACTTACATTGGTTAGCCGCAGCAATCTGACACTACTCGCTCCGAGTTCCTACGTCTAGAGCATATACCCTTCAAAGAGCCTTGAACACGAACAGTTCCACCCTATGATCAAAATTGATTTACACAAAGAGAAGCTTAGTATCATCATTTCACCAGTAGTATAAAGTTAAAAAAAAAACGAGGTAATAAAACGTATAGCTTCAGTCTCTTACGATGCCAATAAAGAAAAAAACATTCAAATGAAAGAAAAATTCACCAGCTGTTACTTAGAACTTAATCTGACAGAATTGCAGTGAATAAGCAGACATTTCTCAAGTCCTAAGTTAGTTACTCTCACTCTAACTTTGATTGGATTGCTGCAAGGGAACAATAAGTACATGAGAAAGAGGCGGTGTGCTATCATCAGAGAAGAATCGAGAGAGGCCACCACGAGATTAGTTCCGGAGGTCCGAACGATGTGAGTGCAGTCTACCTCTCTTCCAACCCAGTACAACATCAGCGAATGAAGCACATCGAGATAGACATTCACTTTGTCAGAGAAAAGGTACAGATGGGCCAAGTTCGTGTCCTGCATGTTCTCTCTTCGCTTCAATATGCGGACATATTTACAAAGGGTCTTCCCTCTACACTCTTCTTGAACTTTCGCTCCAGTTTAGGCGTCACGACACCGGACGCTCCAACCGCGGGAGGGTGAAAGATAATAAAGAATATCTTCAGTATATTCTCTTGTTTAATTTAGAGTATTCAGGGAGATCCCTATTTTGTAGTAACCTTATGTACTATATAACTTGACGTATATGCAGAGTAAATATTCAAGGGAAACAATCTCACTTGCGGAACCGAACGAACGCCTTGAAGGAAGGCGGACAAGATCATTATTGCTTCGGTTTACAGGAGATATTGATCTGATCCGGTTTAGTTCCGGTTGAGCTCCTCTTATCCGCAATTAAAGGGATTTTGAATTTCAAAATGAGAGAGAGAAACGGTCAGTATCCCAAACAACCTAAAGCGGGCCCAAATTCGAAATTAGAAAATACGCAACAGCACCCTGTCATCTAACCGTGGTTAGCAGTTACCCATTTATATCGCCACACGTGTCCCATACGAGCCGTTACCCTAAAGATGGATGGTTTCACTCAATAAATACATCATCATCCGTTGAGGCTTAGAAATCAGTTAACCAGATCTATTTCAAGGAGAGCGTCTTCGTACACGCCCTCCGATTTCATCTTCTTCATCGTCTTCCCAGCGAATCTAAGGCTTTTCTTCAGATCTCTAAACGAAAATGAGGGAGTGCATCTCGATCCACATCGGTCAAGCTGGTATCCAGGTCGGAAACGCCTGTTGGGAGCTTTACTGCCTCGAACATGGCATTCAGGTTCGCTTCTTCCCTCTCCCTCCCTCCTTTAGATCAGATCTGACGTATTTATATTGCTCTTCGGAATTCGTAGATCTGTTCGACCTAATCGCTTAGACCTATGCTTGATTTCAATATCTTGTGGTTGATTCGAGATCCGTTTCTTTTTTTTTTTTTCCAAATGTATTCGATGAACGAGAGCTTTATTATATATATATCGTGGTTTAGATCTGTGCTTGCTTCGATATTGATTAGTTTCCGAGCTGTAAAACGGTTGTTTGCGTCGATTTGGTGACCTTAGATCTGACGTATTTGATTACGCTTCGAGTTCGTAGATCTGTTCGACCTAATTGTTTTTAGATCGTTATATAATATCATGTTTAGATCTGTGCTTGATTGCAACGGTTGATCCATTTGTAAAATGTTGTTTGTATTGACTTAAAAGTCCGTAGATCCTCTTTATGTATATAGTTCTTATGTACTGATGTTTTTGGAATCTGGATTCGTACAGCCTGATGGACAGATGCCGAGTGACAAGACCGTTGGAGGAGGTGACGATGCTTTCAACACCTTCTTCAGTGAAACCGGCGCAGGGAAACACGTCCCACGTGCAGTCTTCGTCGATCTTGAGCCCACTGTGATCGACGAGGTCAGAACCGGTACTTACCGTCAGCTCTTCCACCCTGAGCAGCTCATCAGCGGTAAAGAAGACGCTGCCAACAACTTCGCCCGTGGACATTACACCAGTAATTATCTACACTCATCCCCCTTTTGTTATCTATCTCTCTCTCTCTACTGTTTACTCATTGTAATATTTGCTTCAGTTGGGAAGGAGATTGTTGATCTTTGCTTGGACCGTATCAGAAAGCTCGCTGATAACTGTACTGGTCTCCAAGGCTTCCTTGTCTTCAACGCTGTTGGTGGAGGAACTGGGTCTGGTCTTGGGTCTCTTCTCCTTGAGAGGCTCTCTGTGGACTATGGGAAAAAATCCAAGCTTGGTTTCACTGTTTACCCTTCTCCTCAGGTCTCTACATCTGTCGTTGAGCCTTACAACAGTGTCCTCTCCACGCACTCGCTCTTGGAGCACACTGATGTCTCCATCCTCCTCGACAATGAAGCTATCTATGACATCTGCAGACGTTCCCTGAGCATTGAGAGGCCAACTTACACCAACCTCAACCGTCTTGTCTCTCAGGTATAACAAACAACTCTTTTAACACTGATTATAATAATTCATTACTGATGTGGTTTCGTTTCAGGTGATATCATCTTTGACTGCTTCTCTGAGGTTCGATGGTGCTTTGAATGTGGATGTTACCGAGTTCCAAACCAACTTGGTCCCATACCCAAGAATCCACTTTATGCTTTCCTCATACGCTCCAGTCATCTCCGCTGAGAAAGCCTTCCACGAGCAGCTCTCAGTCGCTGAGATCACCAACAGCGCCTTCGAGCCAGCTTCCATGATGGCCAAGTGTGACCCACGTCACGGTAAATACATGGCTTGCTGTCTGATGTACCGTGGTGATGTCGTCCCCAAAGACGTGAACGCAGCTGTCGGAACCATCAAGACCAAGCGCACGATCCAGTTCGTTGACTGGTGTCCGACTGGGTTCAAGTGCGGTATCAACTACCAGCCACCGACTGTTGTTCCGGGAGGTGATCTTGCGAAAGTGCAGAGAGCTGTTTGTATGATCTCCAACTCCACGAGTGTTGCTGAGGTCTTCTCGAGGATTGATCACAAGTTTGATCTGATGTACGCCAAGCGTGCTTTTGTTCACTGGTATGTGGGTGAGGGTATGGAAGAGGGAGAGTTCTCCGAGGCTCGTGAGGATCTTGCAGCTTTGGAGAAGGATTATGAGGAGGTTGGGGCTGAAGGTGGTGACGATGAGGATGATGAGGGCGAGGAGTACTAAGAAGATTGGTTCGTGTGGTTTCCTGTTCTCCTTTTGTGTTGGCGTGAATGTGCTCGAAACACTCTCGTGACGAGTCTTTTGGTTTGCGTTTTCTCATATTGGTCTCTTGTTGTTTGAATTCTATTATGGTTATTACTATCCATCTCTATTTGTGTTTTTAATTCTCTTTCAGTTTCTTATTACTGTCTACAGTATCTAGTTTAGCTGCGATCTCGGTATAAATATCTTAGGCTCAAAAAACAACATAAAGAATCTAAAACTTGAAGTTGAGTTGAATTTTTAATTAACTCTAATCTAATTTTACTCACTATGAAAATATATTTGATTTAGTGGTTTTTCTGGTTGTTTGCCATGTTTTTTATGGTTATGATTTCATAAGGTGAAAATCTGGGAACTTTTTCTACTTTGAGGTGAACCCTTTTAAAAAGGTGCAATAATACAGAAGTAAAATTATTATTTTTTACAACCGTAAGGAACAGAGATATATATACTTAGTGCAACAATATATTTAACTACTACTTGGGTGGAGCAGAGAGAACACGTTGTGGTGCTAATTAAGACGAGGATTGATCCCGGAGACCCTCTCATCCTCCAGCAGAGTATATGGATCGATGTAAGGTGGTGGTGAAACCGGAGTTCTGCTTCCATCATGAATGAAATCTGCTCCAAAGTACTTTTGCAATTTTCAAACAAAACAACACAATCAGTCCATAAGTTGAGACAAAAACTTACAAAAAAACACCATAAAACTCATTGACACAATGGGGAAGACAGAAGCAGTTAGTTGTTTGGGAGAATTAAAGAGACTACTCTCCACAATGTCTGATCACTAGTTCTTCTTCTTCTTCATTGCAATCGTTAATTCAAGGATAATGAAGAAAAGAACCTTATCAACTTACAAGGTAAAGAGCAGAGAAGGCGCCAAGAGTTAAGACAATCAAGGGCCAAAAACCCAAGAAGAAAGTCCCTCCAATCGTCAGCAAGATCCTAGCACGTGGAATCAATCCCTGCACACAACAAATCAACGAAAAGGATCCCAACTAAACACAATCTCTGACAGTTATTATGAGAAGGAGCTAGTAAATTCCTATATCTCTGACCTCGAGCCCTTCGCTGTTTAAAGCCAAGGATCTCTCTCTCTGGTTTAACAAGCTTTGGTCGAAGGCTGGAGTAGTAGTTGCAGTGGTCCTAGAGCTGTTTCTAGTGTCTTTACCACCGGTTTTGATCTCGTCAACATCTACTTCATAGTCTTGAAGTAACGAAGTAGGAGTCATACCTCTTCTCTTCAACTCTTTCATAAATAAAGATTCTGGTGGTTCTTCACCTACAAAAACATCAACATCAACAACAACAAAAAGACAATATCAAACTCCAGATTCAATGAACACAGTTATGATACTAAAGCACAGATTAAAGAGCTAATCAATCACAAAAACTCCAATCTTAGAATCAAAACCAGCTCTACATAGTCCCAGAGAAGAAAGAGATGACCTTTTGACTGGTTATCTCCATTGTTAAGAGCAGATGAATGAACCGTAACACATCGACCAAGACGATGCAAACTTCGAGAATCTGCTAATCTGAAAACCCTTTTTCTAGATTCCAATTTTACTGGAGATTTGTGGCGGGAAATCGACACAGGAGAGGCACAAAGTCTAACAAACTCCAGAGACGAAGCCATCTTTCGTTTTTTCTTTTACTACACGATTATTCTCTTCAGTTCCCGGAAAGGATCATGTTCAAGAGAAGCTTACACAAATTCAGACGGGAGAGATTCGATTTTTTCTCGGACAAAATGGAGAAATGTGTCGGAATACTCATAGCAAGTGGTGGGTGGTGAGAGAAAGGGGGTGAAAGTTATCACCTTTATCTACCGCTGCGTATTTTAGCACAAGCACTCTGCGCTTTGCTAAAATGCACCGAAACTCTCAGGGACACCATGTGTGGTGTGTGGCTGCTAAATTGCCGCAACGAGGTTGGTAACGTAACGCGAGACTCCACGTCTCGTTTATGTTTCGTCCTTTTTCTCCGAATTATTTGGTCACCAAAAATAGAAGAGAAAAATCATTCATATTTAGTTGATACCAATGTGTAATGTACCATCTATCACATGTTTGTTTCAATAATACATACTGTCACTTTCGGGTACGTTTATTAAAGATTCCACCAACAAACAACACAAGATTTCGAAATTTATCCTTGTACTCTCCTTTTAAGTCAAAATTGCTAAAGGATAATAGCTTAAACAATAAGTTTTAGTTAATACTAGCTAATGTATACTAGTATATCACAGGTGAATAAACTTGTACTAGGTGGTTGCCCGCGATTTCACGGGTATAAACATTGTATAAAAATTATACATATATTTATAATTTTTTAATTTTAAATAATAATTATAACTATTAAAAGTAACTTTTTAAATTTAAGTAGTTTGAAAATTAAAAGTCTTAATATTATATACTTAGGAGAGTTTTGAGATATAGTTATAATTCTATATATTCCTAAGTTTCCAAAAGTCTTTTTATGACATAATTAATAAAAAGCTAAAGATTAATGAACAAAAAATTATTTCATAACATTTTATTTATTTTGTCTACCACGTTGTTTTACATAGATGCAAAATTACGTTGATGCAAAAAAAAAATGATACAAAATTACAAAGTTTTCATAATTTTGTCAAATCACAAATTACTTTTCTCACACATTTTATATTTAGTGTTTACCATAAAACTCAGAATTGGTTAAATTCTCTTCAATCAACACACTATCTTATCAAACATTGATTCGTTTGACTAAGATTATCATTAAAAGTAATTACATTTTAGATCTTTTAAATGTATTATTTTCATTTTCATAAATTTACTGTAATACAAACCTATTTTAATTATATATCAGAAAAATCATATCTAATTTTTAATAATGTGATGTAATTATTTTGACATATATATATATCAATGTGAGATTCAATGAATTTATTACATCGAAATAACAAGTTTCTATTTGTATAAAATTTGTTAGAACTTTGTTTCATACATTGTAAAAGAAATAATCTAATGTTCTGATTTTTTTCGATTTTATATTATATGAAATAAATTAATTTATTATTATTATTTTAAACGACTTACCATATAATTTTTTTGTTTTTAAAAATAAAAGAAATTTCATCATTTGTGAAAGAACTCAATTATTCTATCAACATTTTTCATTGAAAATAATCAAATAAATTTAAAACTATATATTTGACTATTTTTGCATTCCTTGAACACAGTTTTAATATATATATATATAGTGAGTGAGTATAAGAAATATTATTAGGTTTAACTTAATTCATCTGCAATATATGATTTTATTGTACACTATAAATTTACTGTTATAAAAACCTATTTTAATTAAATATATATCAGAAAAACATATCTAATTTTTAATAATGTGATGTAATTATTTTGATATATATATAATTGTGAGATTCAATAAATTTATTACATCGAAATAACAAGTTTTCAATTATTTTGACATATATATCAATGTTTTCAATTATAATTATTATTGATATAAATTTGTTTAAAATCGTTTATGTAATTGACATCTCAATTAATATATAGGAGGAACTTTATTTATATAAATAATATATATGCTTTCATAAAGTTTTTAAACTTGCGAAAATTGATTTCATAGAATATGTTAATATTTTTGATTTTTTCAAAAAATAGTATCAATAATTTATAAAGCATTTATAGACTTTAAAAGATTTTAATAGTTACTATAAAATTATATACGAACATAATTCATTATGTAAAATATAAAACTATTGTACTTATTTTATACAAACTATTTGTTCATTATATTATATATTTTATCAATATTAAAAAATAATTAATCAAACATTATTAATCTTTCTATAATTTCAATAGTTAGTTACCATAAGTTATTATCTGCAATATTCTATAGATGATTTGGTAAGTGATATTTATTTCTTATAAACTTATCATTAATTTTAGATCTAACTAAAGTAAATTAAAATTAAAAATCATCGACTAATCAAATTATAACAATTTTCTGAAACTTCACCAGTGATCTACACATAAGCGGAAATCAATTAAGTGACTTATCATTTAATATGTAGGAGGATATAGGAGGATGAGGATTTTTTATTTTTATAAATGATATATATGCTTTTATAAATAATTTTAAACTTACTAAAATTGATATCATAAAATATGATCAATATATATTTTTTTCAAAAAACATTATTATTAATTTATAAAGCATTTGTAGCTTTGAAAGATTTTAATAGTTATCATAAAATTATATACGAATATAATTCATTATGTAAAATATAAAACTATTTTACTTATTTTATATAAAATATTTGTTCATTATATTATATATTTTATAAATATTAAAAAATAAATAATCAAACATTATTAATCTTTCTATAATTTCAATAGTTAGTTACCATAAGTTATTATCTGCAATATTCTATAGATTATTTGGTAAGTGATATTTATTGCTTATAAACTTATCATCAATTTTAGATCTAACCAATGTTTTGAAACCCAACCCGGATCCGCGGTTGAACCGGTAAACCCGGTGACCCAGAAAAAATCCGGTTTGAGTTTTGTGAAAAACCCAATATTTAGAAACCTGCAAAACCCTGCAAAAACCTAGTAAAACCCGGAACCCGATACCGGTTGAACCACCGGTTGAACCAATAAATAAATTTTACTTCTTTTTTTTAGTTTTTAATTATGTTTTTAGATTATTCTAAATTTTCAATTAAGAATTAGGTGCTCACAAAAAAAAAGTTAGGTTTTCCCTTTTCAGTTTTATATTTGTGATATTTAGATTTTGATGAAAATCTCACTATGCCACATGAAAAAAATGAAGTGAACGATGATAGAGAGAACCAAAATTAGTTGATGTGATTTGATGTTAGTTTATTTACGTTATTGACAATTTATTACAATGATATTTTAATTTTTGTTTATTTTGCATATGAAGTTTAATTTATTATTCACATTAGACATTTAAATATTTGTAAATTTTATGTCTTGATTGTTTTAGATGTCATAAATCTTACCTTGTTCGAGAAAATTTTAAGTAGTCTATACTATACTATTTTTTGACATTTTGTATGTCAAATGAAAATGAAAATATAAAAACTAAATTTAAATATTTTCTAAATGTTTTTAAACATAAAATATATACATATTCAAACTATTATTTTATATTTTAAAATTTTTTAGAAAATATTAAAATTTAGTTTCTATATTTTTATTTAAATAACTGATATATTATTATATAATAAAATTAATTTATTTATTAACCCGCAGTCGACCCAGTGACCCAACAACCCGATAAGTCTTCCGGTTCAGTGTCCGGGTTGGGTTTAAAAACATTGGATCTAACTTAAATAAATTATAATTAAAAATCTTCGACCAATCAAATTATAACAATTTTCTGAAACTTCACCAGTGATCCACACATAAGCGAAAGTCAATTAAGTGACTTATCATTTAATATGTAGGAGGATTCTCTTTAAAAATAAGAAAAAATATTTTAAAAACATACTTAATTAAATGATACATATTTTCTAAACTAAAGAAACAACACAAACTTTTAAAATTTAAAATTTATTTTATGATATTTTAAGTTAGGAGTCAAACAAGAAATTCAATACTCCATAAAAGATCTTTTTGAATGATGAATGTATTTCATGAACAATAATATCAATGTTTCGATGAATTTATATAATACATAAGAGGTTCCTTCTACAAGTGCGGATGAGTCAGAGATATATAGCAGTAAGTAAATGACAAACGGAGTTTGTTAACGAGGTTTGTTTCCTATTCCCCGGGACATTGTCCAGTATTCGAATTCACTAGAATGAGAAAGCAAATTACAACCAATTCGCAAACGCGTAATACAAGCACAACCCTCTTGAATCACCGCTCTCTTCTATAACATGAACTCTTCAAGGTTAACCAACCTTGAGCTAAACTCCCCCAGAGTCTAGGCTTCAACCTCCTAGTCTCTGAAGGTACGTCACCAAGTACTTCACCCAAGTACGTCACCGAGTACGTCAGAACCTAACGCACGGATACCAACGAGCACGCCAACACCAGCGTACAGATTGATCACCACACCACAACGGACAACTCTGCAACACGTAACGCCAGCACCAACGTCACAACACCAAGTACAACAGAACACTTCGTCAGACACTACGCCAGACACTCCGTCAGACACTCACCAAGAACACAATGAAACTTTCTCTCGCTTTAATCTCTGGGTGCTGTTTTTCTCATAAGGGCACGTCCCTCCTTATATATAAACCGTAGACTTGCTCTCTAAGTTTATTAAATGCACCTTAATGAACTTCCATTCCCATATAAGGAAACTTCCTATTTCTCTCCAAGTAACACTTCTTCTCCAAGCAAAGCCTCTTTGCTTAATGGAAAACGTCATTTGTCTTCAACAAGATATTCTCTTTCTTTTTCCAATCTCCACTTACACACGCAATCACCTTAGACAATCTCCTTGTAAACAACTTCTCCACTCGACGTCCTGCCGTACGTCTTGACACACGTCGTGACACACCTTCTGATGTACATCACGAACTACATCAGAACCTCTCTGGAAATATCATCTACAATCCCCCCCTTTTTTATTATGCATATGTGAACTCAACAACTCATGCATGAAGCAGCATCTTCAATCTTCCCCTTTGAGTCACATCATGGTCAAAAACTAATATGAAGATGATCGCCATCCTCCATACTGAGGATAGAAACTCATTCCACCATCTCCATAATGACCAGATCTTCCAGACCACGTATCCATGAGCCTTATCCCTCCATGATTAGCTTTATGACCAGAATTAAGCCCACCACACTGAACATGACCTTCAGCTTCACAATAACATACTGGATTATGAAACCTCATACCATATGTTTGCTTCATCTGATGTTTCTCCCTCAACAGCTTGAAATACCTTGGCCTAATATGACCACGAACTCCACAATGATGACAAACAGGAACACAAGCTCGTCGAGGTGCACTCTGCACTTCTAGAGTTTTCCTTGTAGCAGTTGCACCCCTTGCAGCAGTCGCTGTCGCAGCCCTTGCAGAAGTCACTTCACCAGTCCTTGGACAGTCACAGTAGAAGCCTTTACTGCAGTCGCAGTAGCAGTCGCAACCTTCACATCATCAGTAGCAGCTTTACCGTCTGTTATAGTTCCTCTTGAACTCTTAACAGCTGGTTTTGTAGCATATGTCGCTACGTTCTCTGTTGTGCCAGTAGACACAAAAACACATTCACCTTTAGAAGATTTACCCTTGAACCCGAGACCACACCGATCACTTTGCCCAATGCTGAGAAGATGATCCAACTGATCTGTACCAGTATTAAGCATCCTCAGACCTTTCTGAGTTTCTTCAAGTTGAACTCTAGCTTGTCTTGCTTCTTCTTCTTCTTTCACTGAAGCATGTTTCAAAGCTTCACCAATCTGAGCCTCTAGCTTGACTTTCTCCTTAGCCAAAATAGAATTATCCTCAACCATCGTGAACCATTGTGCATACAATGTCTCATACTTTTTAGCCAGATCGAAGCCCTTAGCATCATCCTCACTTCCAGCAACATCATCATCTCCACGTGTAGACCCTGACACAGATGATGACACAGACGATGACACAGATTCCGCCGCAGACTTCTTCACAGAACCCAAGGTTGTAAACGCCATAAAGTTCTTCAAATTCTCACCATGATCTGAATCAGTATCAGAGTCACTCTTATTGTTCCTCTCCTTATCGTGCCTCTGCAAATTTGGACATTCCAACCGAGCATGTCCAATCCCATTGCACTCATAGCATCGTAGCTTTGATGGTGATCTTCTCGAACCACCTCTTTTTCCATTGTCTCTTATGTCTCACTGTTGCTTCAGATACTCAGCAAGATTTCTTGACAGCATCGCCATAGGATCTTCAGAAGGTGAGAATTTCAAAACAACACCAATAGGATCTTCCGTCTCCTTATCCTTATCCTTCTTCTTATCTTTATCTCCATACACCTTGCTCAACTCAAAGGCTTGGAGAATCCCAACAAACTCATCAAAAGCCATCTCATCCAGATTATGAGCTACTTCTACAACAAAAATCTTTGACTCAAACTTCACTAGCAGCGACCTCTTCAATTTCTTCACCAGCTTCTTGTCCTTGAACTGCTTCCCAAGCGCAAAGCACTCATTAGATATGTCACACAACTTGGCACTAAACTGAGCCACGATTTCTTCTTCATCCATCCTTAGATTTTCAAATCTAGATGCTAACATATCCAGCTTGGTTCGCTTGACACTTGAAGTCTCAAACATGTTCTCCAATGTCTTCCACGCCTTATGAGCTGACACACATTGAGAAATCAGCTTGAAGTAGCTCGCATCAATAGCATTGTAGATCGCCGTCTTCACCTTAGAATTGCAGCTTGAAGCCTTCTTCTCTGCAGCAGTCCACTTCTCTCTCGGCTTAAGAACTTCAACCTTCTCATCATCAAGTATCACAGGAGGACTCCAACCAGTCTCAATTATACTCCAACACTCTTCATCAAGACCACTAATGAAGGCTTGCATACGGAACTTCCAATATCCATAATTAGATGAATCAAGCCTCGGTATCCCTCCATCAAGACGGGTTTCCAAACTCTGTCGTACTTCCTGACGCAGTCTCTGTCACTCACCCTGATCTACTCGAAACTAGTCGTTAACTCTATCGAGCCCCGCTCTGATACCACTTGTAAGTGTTGATGAGTCAGAGATATATAGCAGTAAGTAAATGACACACAGAGTTTGTTAACGAGGTTCGTTTCCTACTCCCCGAGACCTTGTCCAGTATTCGAATTCACTAGAATGAGAAAGCAAATTACAACCAATTCGCAAACGCGTAATACAAGGACAACCCTCTTGAATCACCGCTCTCTTCTATAACATGAACTCTTCAAGGTTAACCAACCTTGAGCCAAACTCCCCCTGAGTCTAGGCTTCAACCTCCAAGTCTCTGAAGGTACGTCACCAAGTACTTCACCCAAGTACGTCACTGAGTACGTCAGAACTTTACGCACACCAAGGATACCAACGAGCACGCCAACACCAACGTACATATTGATCACCACACCACAACGGACAACTCCACTACACGTAACGCCAGCACCAACGTCACAACAACAAGTACAACGGAACACTCCGCCAGACACTACGTTAGACACTCCGTCAAACACTCACCAAGAACACAATGAAACTTTCTCTCACTTTAATCTTTGGGTGCTGTTTTTCTCATAAGGGCACATCCCTCCTTATATATAAACCGTAGACTTGCTCTCCAAGTTCATTAAATACACCTTAATGAACTTCCATTCCCATATAAAAAAACTTCTTATTCCTCTCCAAGTAACACTTTTTCTCCAATCAAAGCCTCATTGTTTAATGGAAAACGTCATTTGTCTTCAACAAGATATTTCTCTTTCCGTTGTCAAAAAAAAAAAATATTCTCTTTCCTTTTCCAATCTCCACTTACACACGCAATCACCTTAGACAATCTCCTTGTAAGCAACTTCTTCACTCGACGTCCTGTCATACATCTTGACATACGTCTTGACATACCTTCTGATGTACATCACGAACTACATCAGAATCTCTCTGGAAATATCATCTACACCTTCTTTCTCTTCTTTCTTTCTTGTTGGTTCATAAAATACCTTAGGAGGTGAAAAATGACATAATTCAAATGAAAAATATAATGTAAAGAATGTGACACATCCATTATTCTACCACCCTACATCTTTATTAAGTTATATAATTTTAACATTAAAAAGAACGTAGTTTATTATCGAATTAAATCCAAACAAATGCAACTTGGTTGAAAATTACAATTAAAAATGTACAGATGACCCATCTCACCAGAAACGGCCACCACCTGCAAAAATGTGCACAAACGCCTCCGTCATTGCTATTACACTGTCTTTGTTGGTTCTGAGAACTTGCATTACATTTTCACATATTGAGCGGAAATTTCCTTCGATGCCACTAACTTCCATTGCTTTGACAAGCATTCTTTGGCAAACGGAACCTAAAATTGGGTATTAATTCGGGTGTTAACTAATAAAAAGTCTATCCTTATATCAATTCTCGAAACCCACAACTGTTGCAAACAAGTATATGTGGATTTATTTATTTTTGTAACACAACTTATATTATAAAAGGCTCAATGAGCATCAATGTTTAAACTGAAGCAGAAGATCCCGGAGCCATGCTCGACAGTAAAACGAAACTAGAAAACATTACAAAACAACTAAAGATAAAACCATTTCAGGGCGAGTCATGCTCAGCTAAACGAAGAAACCCAAAAGGCAGCTCCACTTTTGTTCCCATGGCGATTGTTCTCAAGAACAATTGATAGTCGAAAACGACGCTGAAACATCTATTAGAGGAAGTCGGAATGTTGAATAGAAAGAACTTTAGGTGAGAAGCTCAAGAACTATAGATAACACTGAGAGTACGGAGTCCTATACGACTTGATTTGGCGTTGAAACAAGCATAATCAGCTTTAAATCCAACAAGTATATGTGGATAACATTATAGCTAATTACCTTTTTCAGGAAACTTCTCTCTATTCATAGACGCCTCAAAACAATATTCTCCAAAATCAATATGCATGATATGGAAAGATGGACGTGTTAGGTTTATGCTTGGGGCTATCTTCTCAATGTTGAATTGGCCAAACTTAGATACATTCATCAATAAGTCCAGAATTGAATATGTTTAAATCATCGTCGAGTAAAGGGAGATCTGGAAAAGGCAAATACTAAAACAATCCCAATAAACTTATAAAACATGTTGTTTATCCATTATTATCGTTATATTTTACTAATTAAAAAAGTTTTATTTTACTAACTAGTTTAATTCTTCTATTGAAATATAATTCAGATAATAATTGTGGTGTAATGTTGGGGCTATAAGCATCGGTGAGAGGTAATTTTGAGTCACATGCTAAATTTGTTTTGAAATTGTAGATATATATTGAAAACATTTGCAACTAAACTTAAATTAACTGAAGATAGGGAAATAGACACTATACTAAGAATATAATTATTAACTACTAGTCATTAATCGTTAAACGATAGTTTGGCCGAGTGGTCTAAGGCGCCAGATTTAGGCTCTGGTCCGAAAGGGCGTGGGTTCAATCCCACAGCTGTCATAACATTTTGATTTTTGTGTTGATCGTCGTTAGTGACCAAACCACTGATTTCTTGCACATCACTCAAGTCAAACCTAATTACATCGATATATGAAAAACAAGGTACTTTAAAACTTTTATTACGGCCTATGTTATTTCCTCATTGAATGTTTTTTTTTTTTGTAACAGCTCATTGAATGTTTCAAAATCTTAAAACAAGAACTCTATATATAGAGACTAATATTTTTTCGAACAACAATGTTACAATTTTATTCCTTTTAAATATTTTTCATTGTTTTTGATTGATTTCTTTATTCTTTATTCTTTAATTTTGATTTTCTTTGTCTTCACCTTTTTTTTATTAGCAAGATAATCTATTCATCACAACCATTGATCTCCACCATCCAACTCTTCTTATCTTCAACAATGCCCATCTGAATATTGGTTAACATCAAGTGAAGCTTGGTAGATAATGCTTCTTCTCCTGTCCTGTATTTTATCCTGCGGTCAAAAATAGATATGAACAAAAATCAAACATTAAGTAACCCTAGAGTTGGAAAGATTGAAGAACTAATGAAAGGCTATTGTAAGTTATATCATCAAAAACTATTTACTTCTTGTCATGGAAGGTCACGGTTTCAACAGCTTTGACGACCATTGCAGTCCCTGTGCAGAAAACTTCTTCTGCCTCTAATAGCTCCTCCACTGAAACATCACGTTCTTGAACCTGTGGTACATTTTGAAATAACAATCCATGAATCTTGAATACGCGAATACTTGATAGGGTATTATATATAATATAGAGAGTTGGAACCTGGTAGCCGATATCACGTGCTAGTTCGCTTATGCTTTTCCTTGTGATTCCTGGTAAAATGGTTCCTGAAGTTGGTGGAGTAGAGACAATATTTCCCTATAAAAACCGTTGATTACTAATGAGCTTATGCACAAGTATAATCTAAAGGTTGGAAACTTATATATATATATATATATATATTAGTTTTGAATGTTCTTTACCTTGGTGATGAAGATATTACATGTAGAAACCTCTTCAATGTTTCTGCCAGTTGCTGCGTCCAGGAACAAGATATCAGAGAAACCTGATGATTTTGCTTCGAACAAAGGTTTCACAACCTTTTTCAGCAAGAAAAGAAAACTGATTAGATATGTAAAGAGGAAAATAAAAGAATCACTCCATTAATAACTTGGCGCCTTATGTATTTATTTTCTCGTGTTTCTTACTGGAGAATAATTTGTGCAGCTCTTCACACCGCCAGTTCCACCAGTATGGGCACGGCGATACGTATGATCAACTATAAGGTTCAAGCCTGAGCTTGCCTACAAAGTTAACAGTCTCAGTTTGTAAGTGCTATAGCTTATAGTCAGGCCCGGCTTAATTTTTGAGTGGGCCTTGTGCAAGTTCTAACTTTTCAGAAGAGTAATTTGCAAAATAGAACCCTAATTCTACAAATTTGGACCCTAAATTCTAACTAAATTTATCTTAATTTTTGGTGGACTCCGTGCAAATGTGTCTTGTGCACATGGCAAGAGCCGGCACTCCCTATGGTGCATATGGTTCCACGAAAAGAATAACTTTATAGATGTTTAGAGTCCATTTTTGTTCCTTAGACTATTTACCAATTCATTTCTATTTTTTCTTCTATAATAGAGGTACTCTAAAACAGATATGGGTATTGACTCCAATGTGTTTTTCTATAATAGAAAAATGTTATATTTTCAAAATGAGTTGGGTTGAATTCTCTTGCAAAATATTATTTTTGTTTCAAAATGATGCATATTTTAGATTTTTCACACATATTAATAAAATATATTAAGTTTGAGTATTTAATTCATGTTATTTTATTATCTATTTCCTATAATTCTAAACCAAAAAGAATTTAGTAAATGCAATTTTTTTTGAAAGTTTACAATTAATGATTCTTAATTGACTGAAAATGCATTAAAAATATTAAACATGTATCTTTTTTAAACAATTTTTTTCTAAAACATTCATCTTTATGGAACAGAGAGAAGATTTACATATATTCGATAAACATTTAGCTGTTAGAACTGATCAACATTTATTCGATCAGTTGTTAGAGGGAGTTTGCTACACAGAGTATTTGAATAACAAAAAGCCTCACCGTATGGTAATTTCCAACAGGAGATACGTACATGAGGAATGTATATTCAGGTGCTGAAGCTATTCCAAGGACAGCACCAGTACCTATGAGTAGAGGCCTAATATACAAAGATCCTTTACCAGGAGGAGGAACCTATAGCCCAAAAACCGTAAAACACTTTAGCTACATATAAAGATCAATATTAACAAGTGGTTTTATGGAATTAGAGAGCTTAGTTACCCATTTCTTGTTGGCAAGCACAGTTTTCTTAACTGCTTGGACGAACTGGTCGGAAGAAGGAGATGTCATACAAAGCCTGTCTGCACCAGTTTGCATACGAAAAGCGTTTTGGTCAGGCCGGAAGAGTGTGATCCGTCCGTCTTCAGTCCTGTAAGCCTTGAGCCCTTCAAATAGTCCCTACAAATTACACAAAGCCAATCAAGTTAAATGATTTCTCTCAAGACTATTATGTGAACACTAACACTACAATGTTTTGCTTATAGAAGAATTTAATAAGATAAAAATGAACATAACCGAGTTCATAAGGAAAATATGTGAAAACGAAAGTTTTAACTTTGATTAAACGGTTTACTTCTTATATTTAATTATTTATTGAGGGAGAACAAAAACCTGGCCATAGTTGAGAATCCCAGCACAAGGGCTAATTGGAATGTCCCCATAAGGAACAATCTCTCCTTCTGAAAAGCTCTCTCCTTGTTTGCATTTCGACATATACATATAATCTGTTGGAATCAGAGAGAATCCAAGCTCTTCCCAGTTCACGTTCGCATATTTTTCATTTGCTTCACTGTATTAATGCATGCCACAGAAAAAGGAGTTTTCAATAACTAGAAAAGGGGATGTTAGATGAACATGGGAACCTCAAATCAGGACTCTTTTGACTAAAGAAAGGTTCTGTGAAATATAAAAGAATTCAGTTTTATGAAAAAAGATGATGATAGCTTCGAACCTTGTGAGAAGAGGTACTGATGAAGAATGGGGCACAGAAGGAGCCATTTTGGATAGATGAAGACAAAGAGAGCAAGAAGGGGTTCCGAGCTTTGGAGGGTTGATGTGCTTTGAGAATGACTTGGCTTTTTATAGGGATAACTTGGAATCCCATTCGCTTGTTTGGTACACAAATTCCATCCGTCATTTTAAAAATATTTTTAAAGACTAAAAGCTTTATAGTTGACAAACAAAAAGCTTACGGTCAAGGGCTAGATTAGAAGCAATAGGTGAAGGAAGATGCATGTGCTTTCCGCGGAGTTTACGAAAACACACGCGCGCCTGTAATTATTGTGTACAAAAGCCTGTAATTATTGTGTAAAAAAAAAAAAAAAAAAAAAACTGGGCCTCGTGGTCTGGCAGTATAGGAACCTCAGCTGAGGTGTCCGCCATCACGAGTTCGAGTCCCGGCCACAGCGGATTTAACATCCCTTCCGTTGGGGTGCTGGGCCTCCTACGGGGGATAGTTGGGAATGGGGCTGTCCAGATACCAGAGTTACCAAAAAAAAAAAAAAATTAAAAAAAAAAAAAACTTCATAGCACAAAAGCTTCACTTCGAAATCGAAATGAGAAGCTTATGGAAACTTTCGTGATCTGGATTCCAAAATGCTTCAAGAAAACCATCTTATCAAGACGTTGGAAGCTTATGCTTCCGGACTGAAACTTGTTTTTTTTTTTTTTGATAATCCATCGACTACTAGCCCACCGGGCCGAAGCCCAAGCCATTACAGGATTTTTAAGCGTCCACTTAAGGGCCCCTGGTTACGCGAAGTGGTCTGGAGGGCGAGAGGCAGCCCATGTAAATACCCCTCGTGGCCGGGACTCGAAGTCGGGTGGCGGGCACCTCAGCCGAGGTTCCTTTACCACCAGACTACGAGACCCGGTTAAAAGAAACTTGTTTTTCCATTTCAAAAACCCAAAAAAAAAAAATCAAATCATGTTTTATATGTTTCTTATTTTACATATCAGATATAAAATAATATATAAATACTAAAAATCATAGTATAAATTACTATTGTGCATAATAATTTATTTTATAAGAATTTTACATACATAGATTCAGAGATTGTATTAATCATTTGTGAGATATCAAAAACGATTAATTTGATTAATTGATTCCTAAAAAAATATTTTATTAGTTTTTCACAATATATTACAATTCAATTATTTTTCTATAAATTATTAAAAACGAATATAATAGTTTGTATTTTTTATTTGGAATCATATAATTATTATTGATGAGTTTTATAATATTATTATCTTATATTTTTACTATTGAATATATATATATATATATCTTTCACACAATTTTGGTTTCTTTTTTTTTTAATAAAAAAGAACATCTCATTTTCGCATTTTCATACAATTTTGCTTATGTATAACCGCTTCCGATTCTATGTAATGTAGGCTATGAAACATTATTAAGATGCTATGAAACATTATTAAGAAAAATTAATCGATGAAGCCAATATAAGTAAATGTGTTTGTAAACACACGTTTGTAGCATTGAGATATATAGATTTATCAAATACAACAGATTTTTATCATAGAAAAATGAAAAAAATTCATTTAAAACTAGATCATAATGTGATTAAACAGTAGCTGCACCATTTTAACAATATTTATATATTATTCTAAATAAAATATAGTAGTTTTATCAATATTTATATATTCGAATATGAGGGATTAACTCGAAACATATACTTCATCTCTTTCATAAGAGTATCATTTTGACACTTTTTCTGGAGGGATTAACTCGAAACATGTACTTCTTCTGTTTCGTAAGAGTATCATTTTGACACTTTTTTTTGTTAAATAAAAAGTGTTATTTTAAAAAATTTAGTAAAAATTATAATTATTATAAAATTTAATATTAATTACAAAATACATTGGTCTTATAAATAAATTTATTTATCTCAGATAATATTAGTTAAATAGATGTAATTAATAAGAGCATAATGTATTATAATTATTTCTTAATATGAAAATATCAAGATGGCACTGTTTGAGAAACTGAGAGAATTGGTTCCAAATGCTCTCAAGAGACATGCAACTGTACACACAAGTTTTACATGTTTAATCAATCGCCAATCACGACCGTTCAGTCGTTTTTAACCAAAACGCCAGTCTTAGTTTATGTATACCTACTAGAAAAATATGTCCATCGCATGCAACTTTTATAGAATTTATGTATCAAAGTCTACGATTTTTTTAAAAACTAAATATTATAAGATATTACAATGGGACGTTACCTAATTTCGCTAATATCCTGGCCCCACCGAGATGGTCCAGACTAGAGACCGAAGTGAGCATGTACGCTGCCAGGGCGTCACCATGTGGCTCACCGTGTAACGGTCTTCGGTCTCGGGTGCTGCAGCCCACATGTAAATTCCGCAGTAGCCAAGGCTTGAACCCATGGGCGGGCACTCCAGCTGGAGCTCCTATACCACTAGACCAAAGCAACTTGGTTGTTACCTAATTTCGTACTATTTTAAGACCAAATGATTAAAGTGGCCGGTCTTGAAGGCCAAACAGCACATACTAGGTGTCTATTTACATGTTAAGGAGTTTAGGAAATTGTACAAATATTGATTCATTTGCTCATAATATACAACTCTGCCTTAAAAATGCAATATACTCAACATGCATATGATAAAGAGAGAACTTAAAATAACCCAATTTTTCAAAACAATACAAATAGAAGAGAGATACATATTGAGTAATAGAATTTGCATATAAGACTTCCAAAAATCTGTCTAAATAGTGGCCATTCCTTTTAACCAAACACAAGCGGGTCTATTGTTTATATAGAAATACATAGTACGTAGAATCGTCTGTCCCTCACATGCAACTTTTAAAGAATTAATTTTATTTTGGCAAAGTCGAATCTGTTTAAAACTAAATATAATTTAGAAGCGATAGTACATTAGTACTAGTATATTACTAATATCTTACTATTTTAAGACCATATGCTATAGAGGCGGGTCCACGAATTCAAGGTGTCTATGTAGTGTACTTTTGGAGTTCAGAAAATTCAAAATTGTATATTTATTCAGATGGAATATTATGCATATAGATTAAATATATATATATATATATATATATATATATATATATAAAATAGAGCTTTATTCTCTTCTCTTCTTGCCACTTGAAAAAATAAGAGAAGGAGAAGTCGACATGTGTCTCTTATTGTTGCTTTCGTTTGGATTTTTTGGGTTTTCACGATTTCTATTATTGGGCTTATTTGGGTTTCGTCAAGGTCTTCCAGATCTTTGTAGGAACTCCGTCGTCTTGACATCGATGTTCATTTAGCCGCCTCTGAAGCCCCAATGACGTAACAGCTGTCATTCGAATTCAATCAATCTTATTAAATTTCTTATTAAACGCTGATGAACCATTCTTCCCACTACATCTTATTTAAACCACCTCTTCTTTCTTCCAATTAATGAGTCTATATCTATAAATAAGGGTATTGGATTTTGTGAAATTCATCACTTCTCCCTTTTAATCATTAGAATCTTCGCAAATAACCAGACCAGGAATGGCAACCTCCTTCTTTGTGCTCGCCGCACCGACTTGAAAGCAATGAGTTTTAAGAACTTGAATCTATACGGACGTGTCAAGCTCGGTTCTTTGCTCTGTGTGTAGTGACGTAGTAGCTCTTTGTCTATCCCTGAGATCTCTAGAATTAGTAAACAGAATCGTCTTCGAGTCGAGGTCGTTAATGTCACCGTCGGATACGGCTTATGGTGACGTTTCATCTGTTCTTCAGCTTATTAATCACCATCACCGACCAAAATCTCGGAAAATGAAAAACCGAGAAAGCTCGAGAATCACAAACGAAAATGCGTTCCGGAAAGAGAAAGCAGAAAGAAGCCTGACCTGGTGAAACGAACATGTTTTGTCGGGTAAGTATATTGTGACTGAAACGAGAGAGAAGAGAGGATGAGATGTGATGTGTATACATATTTTTTTCCTAACAAATAAATAATTGAAATACGTTTTCTTTTTAAGTTAAGTAGTAGGTATTTCCTTTAATTTAACAAAATATTAATGTAATATCAAAATAATGGAATTGATAGTGAAATTTGGATTGTTAATGTATGGTTTAATATATAATTTAAACTGCCATCTCATCAAGAGACTTTCTAAAAAATTAATGCATGACTGATTCACTATAATAAGTTTTTAATAAATTTAACAGTATTTTAATTCTGTTATAATTTAAATCAAATCTATTAACAAAATATTTAATAATCCATGGATGTTAATTATTATCAGGCGTTTTAATTTAACCAAATGGTTGACATCAATTTTTCTATCAACAAATAATAATTCATTTAGAAATGCATAATAC
The DNA here is from genome assembly GCF_000695525.1 of Brassica oleracea var. oleracea. Classification (NCBI taxonomy): domain Eukaryota; kingdom Viridiplantae; phylum Streptophyta; class Magnoliopsida; order Brassicales; family Brassicaceae; genus Brassica; species Brassica oleracea. Next base: position 62,139,226 of record NC_027750.1, read on the forward strand.
ATTTTAAAATATAAAAATATTAAAATAAGTGAAGAAATTTTGAAATACTAATACTAAGAAAATACATTTATAATATTATATTTACATATTTTATCAAACCCACACAAAAAGTGAATCTTATCTCAGAAAATTAACAAAAAAAACATGACAAAATATTAATAACTAATCAAACTTTTTTAGAAAAGTAATTAAAATAAAAAATAATAAATAAAAATAATACTATTGTAAAAATAAATAATATTAACTTGAGCTCGATAAAAACCTTATTCAATAAATAATAATTTTGGAAATTAATTAATATAATAAAAACATATAAATGTCAGAAATAAAAAGCTATAGAACAAAAGAAATAAAAGTTTATTTAAAGACATGACACATGTCCGTGAAAAAAAAAGACATGACAGATGTCCAATTATATGTATGCCCTTTCTCAAAAAATGTATACGTATAAAGAGTAACGCTTTCATTTTATTTATTTTTAAATATTTTTAGTTATAGTGAATATGATATTTTTTAAAATCGTGAAAATCAGTAGTTTTTTTTTCAAAAATGTGTAAGAATATTTTACAATTTTATAATAATTAGCCAATTATATAATTTAAAATGAATAGTTAAATTTATTTTAAAAACTTATAAATACAGATTTTAGTTTAAAATAATTTTATAAAATTTTTCTTTTATTTGAGTTTACCCTAGTATATATATATGGCTAAACATGACAAATTTTTTCTTTATTAAATTGCTTATAACTTTATAATTTTAGAGTCGGCCATGTGGCTAAAAACCCCATGATATCTCTTTGGTAAACAAAAGTCCAGCAAGACGGACCAGCCTGGTGAGGACAATATACAAGTTCATCCTGAAACTAACGTTTTTTTTAATTCCTGAAAATAACATAGCTACTGAAAGACTGTTAGTGCAAGCGAAGCAATTAATCGAAGTCTTTTATCAAGTTGTGTGCGCGAAAATGACATTAATGCAGATCAAGAATTAATAGTCAGCAATGACAGTTTGGCCGAGTTAAGGCGCCAGATTTAGGCTCTGGTCCGAAACGGCGTGGGTTCAAATCCACAGCTGTCAAAACTTTTTTTTTGCAATTTTAATATTAAATGCATCCTTCGCTTTTTATTCAAACAGTTACGACTTACGACCTTTGTCTTCCTAATTGAACGATGTCGTATAGGACCTTCAAACCGTGACCAACTCTGCCTATTGTATGGTTAAGAAGTTCTTCATTGCACGTCTCATAAAAGAAAACACAAAGAGAAAAGATAATTTGCATCAGCATTGAATGAAGCTTCGTAGACAATGCCTCTTCTCCTGTCCTGTATTTGATGAAATGGTCTTGGTATTAATCACTCACTTTTTGTCATGGAAGGTCACGATTTCAACAGCTTAAACGACCACTGCAGTGCCCGTGCATAACACTTCTTCTGCCTCTAATAACTCATCCACAGTAACATCTCGTTCTTGGACCTGTCAAACATTTCTTGAATCTTGATTTCATCAAAAATGTCTATACAATATTACATGTGTTGATATGCCTTGAATCTGGATGTTACATCTAGGCGATGGATGTTACATCACGTACATCATACCGACTCGGTTGCATCAAGAGCGTTGCATCAAGTTATTATGGATGTTACATCTGAACGTGGGCTTAAGCCCATGAGTCCGTTTAGTCTAGGGTTTTAGATGCGAGATGTTACTATATATATCTTGTATTTGAAGTAACCCTAAACTTGCACTTTGTAAGCTCAATATCGTCTCCAATAATAAGATCTCGCTTTGCCCGTGGATGTAGCCCTAGGGGTGAACCACGTTAAATATCCGTGTCGTAGTTACATCGCTTTTATTCATCTGTTTCCGCATCTGTT